>NC_091558.1:2203555-2214374 GCF_042767895.1 Penaeus vannamei
TCCCATCCCCCCTCCCTTCCCTCCTTCCTTCCCCCTCCCATCCCCCTTCCCTCCTTCCCCCTCCCTCCCTCTCATCCCCCTTCCCTCCCTCCTTCTCCTTCCCCCCCTCTCTTCCCTCCCTCCTTCCCCCCCCTCTCTTCCCTCCCTCCTCCCTTCCTTGGCAAACCCGACAGCACGTCCTCCCAAACGCACGCACGAACGCACACTCGCGATAAATTGATTCATTAAACTAATGCAGAAAATTCTGGACTAACGGAAGAGCACTGGGTGGGGGGAGGGGAGGGGGTAGGTAGAGGGATGGGGATAGGGAAGGGCGAGGAAGAGGAGGAAGGAGAGAGAGGGGAGGGAAGAGGAGGAAGGAGAGAAAGGGGAGGGAAGAGGAGGAAGGAGAGAGGGGAGGGAAGAGGAGGAAGGAGAGAGAGGGGAGAGGAAGAGGAGGAAGGCCAGAGGGGAGAGGAAGAGGAGGAAGGAGAGAGGGGAGGGAAGAGGAGGAAGGAGAGAGGGGAGGGAAGGGTTGGAAGGAAGGGAAAAGGGGAAGAGAGGGAGGAAGAGGAAAGGGGAGAGAGAGAAAATGGATAAAATTAAAGGACGAGAAAGAAAGAGGAAGTGGGATGAAGTAGAAAGGGAACAGAAGGAAAAGAGGAATGAGAGAGAAATCAGTGGGGGAAGGAAGAGAAGGAGTATAGAGGAGGAGAAGGAAAGAAAATGGAATGTGATCGTGGACGAGAATAGAAGAAAGAAAAAGAAAACGCGAATAAAAAAGGGTCGGAAAAGAAGGGGGAAGAGGAAGATACAAGAAAAAATGAAGCGAATAAGAAGGCAAGAAAGGAGAGAGAGACAGGACTAATAGATAAAAAAATATATTCATATATAATAATAAAAAATAGATAAAAATAAATATGTAAATAAAAAGGTGACCAGGGAAAACGAAACGATTAAAAATAGAAACAATAACCGATAACGCTGGAAAAAGAAAAGAAAAGTTAGAAAAAAAGGTCATATTTCTGCTCCCTCTTCGTTCACATCCTCCAGGCGTCGTGTTTTCGCTCCAACTGGATCTGAAGTGAAGGAGAGTCGCTTTCGGGAACGATGTCAATTAATTATCAGCTTTTTTTTTCACTTTTTTGTTGTTGGTTTGTGTTTTCCTGGAATTCTGCTATTCTCTCTTTCGCTTCTCTGTACCTTCATCTGAGCTTTTCTTCTTTAAACTCACTAATAGTCTTTGTTCAGTATTCGTTTTTTTTTCTTATTATTATTTATGTTTCCTTTTAGGTTATCTCTACTATCATGATCTCTAGTTATTATTATTATTATCATTAATATTGTTTATTATGATTCTTTTCCGGCTTTTTATTTCCGTTTTTTTCTTTCACTTTCACGATTTAATTTTTTCCATTATTCTCCCAATTGTTCTTATTGTCTTCATTTTCCGTCTCCATTTTTTTAAACGTTTTTTTTTATGTTTTCTCTTCTTATTATTCATATTTTCTTCCTCCCTTTCGGCAAATTAACCTTCTTTTCTCTCTTAACGTCTTCCATAATGTGTACACCTCTATTTTCTTTGCCTATCTTCTTCTGTTTTACCTCCATCCATTCTATTTATCTCTAAACCAAGATGAGTCGACACTTATCCTATTTATTTGATTCCAATTTATTTTCTTAAGTCCCCCCTAGAATGTTGTGTTTGTTGTATAAAAGCACAAATTTAGACAAAAAAAAACAAAAAAAAAAACACGTGTGGCAATCGTAATGAAACTGGTTAGAGTAGAAGTTAACTCCCTTATATAGACATCGTCCATGGTACTGTCATATTGATACAGTTGTTTTATTAAATATCCACAAGAAGATGGATATATATACATACATACATATATATATATATATATATATATATATATATATATATATATATATATATATATATATATATATATATATAAACACACACACACTCACGTTCATACACACATACGTTTATCAGTTTTCGATGTCATAGTACTTTCCCTAATGTACTCAGTAATATCTTATAAAAAAGAGTGTATCAATAACTTACGTTTGTACAATCAGTTCTCTCACGTACCCGATTCCAATTTAAAAAATAATGTTTTTCAAGCATTATTTATTCCTGTGATTAAATAAGGCACTCCGACAACTACGGGTGTGTAATGTGTTTATATAGTTAATGGTCAAGAATTATGATAGCAAGACAGCAGAGCAGAACCGCCAGATCATTAAACATTAAGAAAAACCTGTGAATTATTAGTAGAAAAGGGGCAGGGTTTGGCACAGAACAGCTGCCAACTAGGATTTTCATCAGGATACTAGCTTTTTCCATGCCTTGTCTATAATTATCCTCCTCTTTGTCTGCATATTTATTTCCTCTCTCTTTCTGCATATTTATTTCTATTTATGTCTCTCTGTCTACTCTTACAGTCATCTCAATCTTCTATCTTCCTGTTTTTCTGTTTATCTTCTCTTTTTATATGCCTGTCTGTTCATACTTTCCTCATCCTCCTTTCTTTCTATTTTCCTCTTCATTGATATCTATCCACCCCTCTATCTTTCTTCTTTTCTCTCCATTCCCCCCCTCCCCCCATCTCTCTCTACTAATTCCCTATTTCCTTCTGTTTCCATCTATCCATCTCCTTTATCACCCATCCTCCTCTCTGTCTCCCCTCCCCCCTCCCCCTCCCCCCAATTCCCTTCCTTCAGTTAATGGAGTCTCTCCTCTTGGCTGGAAATTGAGTTTCACTATTAGCGGAAAAAACAAATTAATTTAGAAAACTTAAATATAATCGAAAATATCATGATGGCGCCGAGGACCGAGCAACTCCTTGTAATTTACTTTGAAAATTAATTTTTCCTTCGGGTTTATTATCTGAGTCAGCAGGCAGCGCACCGCCGGAGTGTGCGGTCGAGCAACCATAAATGCGCACACAGTGTCTGTAATGGTACGGGTGTGTGCGTGTGCGTGTGCGTGTGCGTGTGTGTGTGTGTGTGTGTGTGTGTGTGTGTGTGTGTGTGTGTGTGTGTGTGTGTGTGTGTGTGTGTGTGTGTGTGTGTGTGTGTTAGTGCGTGCACGTGTGTGTGTGTGTTTTAATGCGTGCACGTGTGCGTGTGCGTGTGCGTGTGCGTGTGCGTGTGCGTTAGTGCGCGCAGCATGTATGTACACATGCATATAAACATTAACATATCCAAATATCTACCTTCACGACACCATCAAAGACTCGAACCGCTAATTTAACAAACTGCTGAAATCCACACCAAGACACGCTAACAACCAACGTAAACAAAACTCAACAAGTATGACCTTACGTGTGATGTGGACAGCGTGACTGAACATAATAATTAGGAGTCAATGACCTTAATTTGTCTTTATCAATAATTCCTGTCTAGATTCACGTTGAATCTTCTCTACTGCTTCTCCGGATGATTAACCTAATCGTATTTAAAAAAGTGAAAGAAATGATTTAGTAATATCTTTTCCAGCGAACTCGAAAGGGCTTACTTAGTCAAATAAAATATGTTAAAGTTTCTAAGTTACTTAATAATCTTTTTTTTTTTTGTCATGATCTCTCAAAACTTCACGGAACATATAGTTACCGTTGTTTTATCCATTTTTCACAGTACTGTTATCATAATAATAATTATCATTATCATTGTTTTTATTTCTTCATCATTGATATTACTATTACTATTATCATTATTATTATCATTATCATCATTTTCGTTGTTATTATTACCCTTATCATCATTTTTATTATTATTATTATCCTTATCATCATTTTTACGTCTTTTTTACGTTAATATTGTTATCTTTAATATTATCATTATTATCATTATTATTATTACCATAACCATTATCAATATCTATACTATTGTTATTACTATTATCATTAGTATTATTATCAGCATTATGATTACCATCTTTATTCATATCAATATCATTATCATTATTTTCATAATTATCATTTCAGTGTCTCCTCCTTTCTCTCGTGTTAATATATTTCGCAGGGGACACTTAAACATTTCCATTACCTGTAATTTTCCATGCCAATCTGTGCAAAAAAAAGGTCGTATTTCTCCTTATTCACAATGGTGGAAAAGGAATTAATGTCTTATTTTATCCTGTGAGTGTAGAGAAGCGTTGGGTAAAAGCTGCAATGTTAAATGTTTAGAAATGGTAGCAAACAGCGTGAGGTTTTGTGTGCTTAGGTCTCTACGCTTAAAGGCTGCAACAGGACAAAAATTGACAAAGAGGAAAGGAAAGTAATAACAAACACACACACACAAAAAAAAAAAAACACATATATACATACATACATACATACATACATATATATATATGTATATATATATATATATATATATATATATATATATATATATATATATATATGTATATATATATCTTCAAGGAAAATTCTGAAACTGTTGCCTCACTTCAATAAATCTTGCTCGTATATTGTGGGTTTTTCTACCATATATATATATATATATATATATATATATGTGTATATATGTATATACATACATACATACATACATATATATATATATATATATATATATACATATATATATATATATATATATATATATATATATATATATATATATATATATATATATATTCATTTATTTATATATATGTATATAAAAACTACACAACCCTGAATTTCAAAAATGCTATACCTTTGAACAGCCGCTCACCTCCCCCCCCTCCCTCCTTTCCCGCCAAATCCGAAAATCGATATTCTTTCTCTTTTTTTTTCTCCCTCCTTATTTTTCCTCTTCTATTTTTCCCCTTCCCCAAATAAGCTTTAGCCGCTGGCAATATGGAATCCTGCATCAGCGAAACACCGAGAGTAAAGTAGATAGAGAGCCCGTCATCTGAAGCTATCAATCGCGCACAGCTTGGACTGAAGACGCCATGACGCTTCGCCGTTACTAGGTGAGGGAGTGTGAATGTAAAAATAAACATAAAGAAATAAGAAAAAAAGAAGGCGAGTTTATACATTTCTTTTTCTTTTTTCAAGTGAAGGTATAAAAGAAAGAAAGACAGAATTACTGGAAAAGTATCTTAAAAACCAAATAGAGGAAAAAAGGAAGAGAGGGAACTGCAAAAATGAAGCTGAAAATACATCGAAAGGCAAAAATGGAAAAAAAAGGAACATATCGACAAAGCTTATTAACTCGAAAGGGAAAATGGAAAAGGAAATATCGCCTTACAACACCAACACCGTCTCTTCTCGCTGCAGAGGTAAACAACACACACTCAGAGGGAGAGTTAATGTAAAAATATGTATATACGATGATAAAAAAAATACGGTTTAGAAAAGTTAAATCGAACTGCTTTCAAAACGCGTAAATGTAATATAGAGAAGGGTAATATATATATAAATAAATTCTTGAAATCGTTAACAAGAAAAGGGAATAACAGACAATAAAGATATAGAAGCATCCGGCAAATAAATACAAAATGAAATATACATGTATGTACATATACATACATACATACATACATACATACATATATATATATATATATATATATATATATATATATATATATATATATATATATATATACATATATACACACACACACACACACACACACACACACACACACACATATATCTATCTATCTCTATATCTATATATATATATACATACATATATATATATTTATATATATATATATATATATATATATATATATATATATATATATATACACACACACACACATATGTACAGATTATACAGGAAAGAACAAGGAAAAAAGTAAGAAAATATAGCGAGTTTTTTCGCTATATCACTCTCTTGCTTCTCTGGGAAATACAGCGTTATAGTCCTTGTATTATTACGTATATTGTTTTTTTTCTTTTTATCTATATTCCTATTTCTATAATTTCCTATATACCTATTGATTTATTCATTTCTATTTATCTACCTACTTTTTAAATAATTAATAAATCAATCAATCAATTTTTTTTTTTACAATTTGAACGACAAGAATTATCCTCATCCTTTTCAAAACAGACAAGGGAGAGACAGATTACAATGAACAAAAGTTGTGATTTGGAACAAGAACCCGCACCCTCTCTTTGAACAACGAGAACAATTAGATTTGAACTCAGATGAACAGTTGCTCTCTGTTGTGGCCAATGATTTCGGATGAAGACACGTGTCACAAACTTGTTTTTGTTGTTAATGAACTTATTGTTGTCATTATTGTCATTACTATAGCTACTACTACTACTGTTGTTGTTGTTGTTTTATTGTTATTATTATCATTATTATATTATTATTATTATTATCATTATTATTATTATTAAAATTATTATTATTATCATTATTATTGTTATTATTATTATCATTATTATTATCATTATTATTATTATCACTATCATTATTATTATTATTATCATTATCGTTATTATTATTATCATTATTATTATTATTATCATGCATTCCATTATTACAACGATTGTCATCATCATAGTCTTTATCGTTACTTTTATTATTATCATTATTATCACCATACGTTATCCGCACTAGTCAACTCATCCTAAATTATCCTCATCTTCGCACATTTACTTTTTATTTGCTCATTCGCGCATTTTACTTGTTCTCTCATTTATTTATTTCGCTAGTTTTAGTCGTTGATTTGATTATTCTTTTATTAGATGTTTTGGATTTACACTTTTTTTTTTTACTCCTAGCCAATGCTGGGCTTTTTTATTCGATGCGCCTCGTGGTCGAATTTCATGTTGACGCTTACAGTCAATAGATGGCGCCACCGTCGAAAACAACAAACCCGCTCTTACTCTCTTCGGGTGATTAGTATATATATTTTGGAAAGGCTAGATCAATAGCATCTCGAGGAGGTGTGATGGCGTCTGTTTTGATGATTGTTCAATGAATATATGACCATTTAAAGTCATTATTTTCCATCTTTTTTGAGAATTGACGAGTTCAAAACAACCGACCCTATTCACAAAGCATCCGGGACTTTGGTGACGTCATCAAAATAAACCCCATGTGGTTTTTTAACAAAAAATTAGAATTAGACAGCCTTCCTCATACATATTTGCTGAGCGCCATAACACCTGTTGGTCTGTTTTAGCTAGAACAGGTCGCTGTTTTTTTTCTTCGTTTTTCGACCAGTGTTTTTAATTTTATTTTATTTTATTTTTTCTGTTCGTGATCCATCCGCGTCGCAAGCATTTTTCTTCGTGTTTTTTATTTTATTTTATTTTATTTTATTTTTCTGTTTGTGATCCACCCACGTAATCTCCGAGATACCCAAGATAAGTATCCCAGCAATTTAGGGTTTTTATTAAAGCACATTCCTTAACTGCCACGGGAATAACTGCTTAATAACTATCTACGGGTTTATGTGGCTGAGGCTTTGGTCTTTCTGTCGGCCATGTTTGTTCGTTTTTCTCTTTTTTTGTCTTTTCTGTGACATGCTGCGTTCATTCTGTCATCTTCGTCATGTGACATGCTGCGTTAATTCTGTCATGTGCGTACTGTGGCATGCTAAGTGTTCATTCTTTTATGTTCGTCTTGTGTCCAGTGTTTTGTGTATTTTTACTTATCGTATTTAATAAATGTTTTATATATTTGCTGGGAATGTTTTGGTTACCCTGCACCATGATACTTCCATATTCAAACTGACGGAAAAGGAGTGTATTGTCTTAAAGTAATGTTCTAAAAGTAAGATCTAAAATCAGTGGTCAGTCAAGATACATTAATTGGGCACTACACCATCACCATTATCATCACAAGCACCACCACCACCATCACAATCATCATTATCATCACAACTACCATTATTAGCATCACCACCATCATAATCATTATCACAATCACCAACACAATCATCACAATCATCAACACCATAATCATCACAATCACCACCAACACCATTATCATCACAATCATCACAACAACCATTATTAACATCACCACCATAATCATTATCACAATCACCACCACCAACACCATCATCACAATCAACATCAACTCCATAATCATCACAATCACCATCACAATCAACACCATTATCACCATCACCAACACCATCATCATCACAACCAACTCCCTCACCATCATTATCATCACCACCACCACTACCCCCATCACCATACTCTTTCTTCCCTCTCCACCGGCAGTCCTCCAACACAAACCCAGGTGCATCTCCCGGCTCCTGGAAGCTCACTCCTCCGGTTCCTGATAAAGAGGTCGATTATGTCCCTCGGAACCCCACCTGTCCCTTTCCCGTGTTCAATACAAGGGCCTGTGTTATGAGGCTTACGGTGCGTTATAGCGTGTGTGTGTGTGTGTGTGCGAGGGGAATGGGGGTGGAGAGGGGGGGATGAGGGGGTGTATGTGAAGGGGTAGGGGGTGGGGGGTGAGGGGGTATGTGCGTTATAGCGTGTGTATGTGTGTATGTGCGTAAGGGGGTGGGGAGGGGGAGGGGTGGGGATGGGGTATGTGCGTAGGGGGTGCGGGTGGGAGGGTGAGGGGGTATGTGCGTAGGGGGTGGGGGTGGAGGGGGTGGGGGTGGAGGGGGTGAAGGTGGATGGGTTGTATGTACGTAGGGGGGTGGGGGGGGGGGGGGGTGAGGGGGTATGTGCGAAGGGGGTGGGGTGGGGGGGGTGGATGGGCTGTGTGGGAATGGGTGAGTTTTTTATGTGTTTGAGTGTGTGTGTGTGGGGTGGGGTGGGGTGGGTAACGTAATTTTTTTCGTGTTTGTTTTTGTAGGCGTGTTTGAATCCCTTATGATGATATCCGTCGTGGTATATGAAATGCAAGATAAAATCATGGACACACACATATATATACATACATATGTATGTATATATGTTCACACAGACACACACACACACACACACACACACACACACACACACACACACACATATATAAATATATATATATATATATATATATATATATATATATATATATATATATATATATATATATTTATATGTATGTATAAATATAACACACGTATGTGTTATACATATGTGTATGTGTTTTTATGTGTGTATGTATGTGTATGTGCATGTATGCGTGAGTATTGTGAGCTTTTATTTTATTTGGCGGGTTGCCATGCGTGAATTTTGTTATTTTCTGCAGTACATGTATTAAGCTCGACTGCATGTTCGTATTAATATATAAGGCATCTACCTTGTCTCTAAATGCTGATGAAACTGCTCTGTAGTCCCTGAGAGGAGCGTCTGTTGCGTAAAGGTCGCTAAATTGATGTGATTTTGCCAATTTTATTTGTTTTAAATCTTTTAATGGTGATGATTTGTCTAGAGCTGTTCCAGGTTTGTCAGGATGATTTGATGTATCCTATGTTGCATTATGTATGATTGCGAATTAAAACTGGTTTGTAATTCATCGGAATGGATTGATATACTTGATCTGAAGCCTTATGTTCTTGGTTCTAGTGTATGTTCTTGCTATGATGGGATTTCATTAATAATCTTCATAGTTTGTATGATTATATGGATGAGATGAAATCAAATAGGAGTTATTATTATTATCATTGTTACTTTAGATGATTATTTTAGATCATTATTTACTTTATTGTTACTTTAGATCATTATTAGATGAGGTTTAATCACAATAGTAATTTTTTGGGGGGATATAAAACAATCGTAGAGGTTAATCACAATAGCAATTTTTTCCCATGAGGTTTAATCAAAATAATAATATTTTAGGATATAAAACAATCGTAGAGGTTAATTTACAATAACAATTTTTTCTTTCCACTGGGATATAAAACAATCGTATCATGTTCCGTTTGATCCTCAGTAAAAAGACTTATATATTCACTTTCTTTGGAATTCAATTGTTTTACATCTACAGGGTGAAGGGCTGGTGAAGTCTGAAGGGGTTTTCTTGATCCTTTTGTCCTACATCCTTCAATCCTCTGTACTGCAGGAGTTTCCTAAACTGCCTCCCTCGGCTCTCCTTCTGCACTGGGTATTCTTGATCTATTTGATAAATAAATTGTGGGATTTATGTTTTCGGCTTTTGGTGTCCTTCACTCAAAAATGGTAAAGATAGTAAGTGGTGCCATTTAGAATTTCCAGAAAATAGATAATAAATGATATTCTTGTGTGAAATGCAGCATAAAGATATGTGTATGTATATATATATATATATATATATATATATATATATATATACATATATATATATACATATATATATATATATATACATATATATATATATATATATATATATGTATATATATGTATATATAAATACATATATTTATTTACATCTATGTGTGTGTGTGTGTGTGTGTTTGTGTGTGTATGTATGCATGCACACACGCGCGCGCGCGCACACACACACACACACACACACACACACACATACACACACACACACACACACACACACACACACACACACACACACACACACACACACACACACATATATATATATATATATATATATACACATATATACACACATATATGTATATATATATATATATACATACATATATATATATATATATATATATATATATATATATATATATATATATATATATATATAATTACATACATAAATACATATATGTATATGCATTTATATAAATACATATTTGTATATATATATATATATATATATATATATATATATATATATACATATATGTATATTCATGTATGTTATGTATGTAAGTATACATTTTAAAGTATATAGACACATATATGTTTATTCTTAAGGAAAAAAAGAAACATGTCTTTCCATGAATAACTTTTTC
>NC_091558.1:2219874-2227374 GCF_042767895.1 Penaeus vannamei
GTTTTGTATTTATTACTTGCAATTTCTTTCGCGGACATCACAATATCGGTGGGAAATCTGACAAAAAAAAATAGGGATTCTCACTTTTTCCTATTTTCTTGCAAATAAATGTCGGCGGATCCGTTATTCGAGAAAAAAAATGCTGTAGCCTTATTTACAACTCGAGAATTCCACAGAATAGCATCTCTCAATACCAAGTCTCATCCACCTGAACTCATCAGTCGTCATATATATATATAACCATCAAAGGGTCTGATAAATCGTAGGATTAAATGTGAGTGGGCGGCACGTGCATCTCATCATCGGCTTAACACAGGTGAACTCCCTGAAGCTTAGCCACAGGAAAGGATGAAGACTCCAATAGCTGCAGTGTGTTAAGGAATATTCATGAGTACCTTTGCCCCCAGCCTAGTCTTTGTGATATTTGGTTCAGAGCAGATTCTCTCTCTCTCTCTCTCTCTCTCTCTCTCTCTCTCTCTCTCTCTCTCTCTCTCTCTCTCTCTCTCTCTCTCTTTCTTCATTTTATTTGTATGTGTTTGCATATATGTATATGGCTTAATTAAATATTCTTTCTCTTTCATATGTATGTGCTTGCATATGTCTTAATTAAAATTCTCTCTCTCTCTCTCTCTCTCTCTCTCTCTCTCTCTCTCTCTCTCTCTCTCTCTCTCTCTCTCTCTCTCTCTCTCTCTCTCTCTCTTTCTCTCTCTCTGTTTCACTTACACTCACTCACTCTTATCTTCTTTCTACTGGCGAGAGAAGGAAACAGAATGTGGACAAATAACAGAAAAGAAAGACAGAGAAAGAAGGGAACAAAAGCAACGGTACAATAATAAAACGAAAACAAATATGCGGAGGAAATAGGGGACGCTAAATATCACACGAATAATAACTACATCACATGTTCAAAGAAACAAAACTAAGATAAAATCATAAAAGTGAGAGAGAGGAAAGAAAGGGAAAAAATGCACAAGTACAGAAAGAAATACACATTTAATATGAGGGAGAGAGAGAGAAGAAAGAAACGAAAAAAAACGGACAAGAACAGAATGAAATACACACTTGGTATGAGAGAGAGAGAAGAAAGAAAAGAAAAAAAACAGAAGTACAGAATGAAATAAACATTCAATATGAGAGAGAGAGAGAAGAAAGAAAAGAAAAAAAAACAGAAGTACAGAATGAAATAAACATTCAATATGAGAGAGAGAAAAAAAAAAAGAAAAAGGAAAAAATGCACAAGTACAGAATGAAATGCACATTTAATAGGAGAGAGAGAGAGAAAAAAAAAGAAAAAGGAAAAAATGCACAAGTACAGAATGAAATGCACATTTAATATGAGAGAGAGAAGAAGGAAAAGGAAAAAAACACACAAGTACAGAATGAAATACACATTAAATATGAGAGAGAGAGAGAAGGAAGAAAAGAAAAAAATAATGCACAAGTACAGAATGAAATAAACATTTAATACACATTTTCAGACAATACAAAGCATTATAAAACTACGTCCTCTGCTGTTACATGGCATTCTGTTTCCTCTCGCTTACGTAATATCAGGGGATAACATTCGCGTTTTCGACGAGTGCTGGAAAAGGGCATTTCCTGTCTTTTATTTGATTTTGTGGTAGAGGAACAGAAGAGAAGACGTGGATAAAAGAGGGGAGAGAGGGAGAGGGGAAGAAAGAAGGGTACAGGTGGAAAGAGAGGAAGAGGAGGGGGAAGAAGGGTACAGATGGAAAGAGAGGAAGAGGAGGGGGAGGAAAGGAACAGATAGAAAGAGAGGGAGAGGAAGAGATTTATTTGATTTTGCGGTAGAGGAACAGAAGAGAAGACGTGGATAAAAGAGGGGAGAGAGGGAGAGGGGAAGAAAGAAGGGTACAGGTGGAAAGAGAGGAAGAGGAGGGGGAAGAAAGGAACAGGTGGAAAGAGAGGAAGAGGAGGGGGAAGAAGGGAGCAGGCGGAAAGAGAGAAAGAGGAGGGGGAAGAAGGGAACATGTGGAAAGAGAGGAAGAGGAAGGGGAAGAAAGGAACAGATAGAAAGAGAGGGAGAGGAAGAGATTTATTTGATTTTGTGGTAGAGGAACAGAAGAGAAGATGTGGATAAAAGAGGGGAGAGAGGGAGAGGGGAAGAAAGAAGGGTACAGGTGGAAAGAGAGAAAGAGGAGGGGGAAGAAGGGAACAAGTGGAAAGAGAGGAAGAGGAGCGGGAAGAAAGGAACAGGTGGAAAGAGAGGAAGAGGAGGGGGAGGAAGGAACAGTTAGAAAGAGAGGGAGAGGAAGAGAATTGGTTGGGAGAGAGGACGGTGAGAAGAGAATAGAGAAACAGAGGAGGAGGAAGGAGAGGAGGGGGGTGTTGAGGAGGAAAAAAAAAGAGAGGAAACCCAGAAGATAAAGGAAGAGGGGAAGAAAGGGGAAGATGAGGAGAATGAGGAAAAGGAAGAAAAAAAGATAAAAGGCATAAGAGAAAAGCAAGAGGAAGAGAAACAGAAACGCGGATAGAAATGGAACTGAGATACACAAGATGAATGTAAGGAAGAGGAGAAGACAGAGAAAGAGGAGAGAGAGGAAGGGGAAAATAATAAAACAGAGAACGGATAGATTGAGAATGAAGACAAGAAAAAATGAAGATAATGTAAGGAAGAGGAGAATACAGAGAAAGAGGAGAGAGAGGAAGAGGAAAAAAATAAATAGAGAACGAATGGATTGAGAATGAAGACAAGAAAAATGAAGATAATGTAAGGAAGAGGAGAATACAGAGAAAGAGGAGAGACAGGAAGGGGAGAATAATTAAATAGAGAACGAATGGACTGAGAATGAAGGCAAGATAATTTGAGAAATGACTTTGAAAGCTTGCAATTAAAAACGTAATGATGGCAAAGGAAAAATGTAAGACAATTTTCAGCAAAAGAGGAGAGTCATACTGAAGAAATTCTAAAAAAAAAAAAATAGAAAATTAAATCAACTATATTAATGCTACTGATTGCAAAAAAAAAAGAAATTTTAATTATATTAATAACAATGATGATAACGATAACGATGATTAGTCATAATCAAAAGAAAAAATATGATGATAAATAATAATTGTAGTAATAGTGTTGATAATAGTCATGATAATGATAATAATAATAATGATAATGATAATAATAATGATGATAATAATAGTATTAATAATAATAACAATAATGATTACTATTATTGTTATAGTAATGATAATAAAAGATCATTACTATTGTTATTATCCTTATAATTACTACCGATAGCGTAATAATAATCACTATAATAGTAATAAAATCAAGGATAAAAGTCAGACAAAAGAGAAGTGAAATTAGTAAATAAAAAAGGTGCAAAGCAGAAAGAACAAACCAAAGACCGAACGCAGAAAGAAAATTAATAAAAGTGGAAATAAAGAACAGAAAATGAGATAAATGAGTGAAAGTGAAAGTTTGAAGCAGAGAGGAAAGTTAGAAATGGCTTTGGTAGATCAAAAGCTGAATCGAACGAGAGAAGAGGGGAAGCTGGATAAACGAAGGAATGAGAGGGAACAGGGAAGGAAACGGAAAAACGGAAACCAAGTATCAAAAACTAGAAACAAGTGTGTTTATATATATGTATATATATATATATATATATATATATATATATATATATATATATATATATATATATATATATATATATATATTTATTTATTTATATTTATATATATATTTATTTATTTATATTTATATATAGATATAGATATAATATATATATATATATATATATATATATATATATATATATATATATATATATATATATATATATATGTATGCGTGTTTTTTTTTTTTTTTTTTTTTTTTTTTTTTTTTTTTTTTTTTTTTTTTTTTTGTCTATCGGATATTAAGGGGACCGTCTGCTTTTTTTTTCGATTTTTCGATTTATCTTGCCGATTTTGATGAAACTCACACCCTTTTATTTGGGCCCTTTCCCATTGCCTGTGGTCGATTTTTTTCGAAATCGCCCGAACAGTTTTTGAATTATTGTCAAAAAAACGAAAAATGCGAAATTCGCCATTTTGAAAATGCAGCACCTGGGTCAAAGGATTCAGACTTCAGAAACGGCAAGACATTCAATTTTATTTGATTTTTGCACAGAACTACCTTATATCTACAACTTGATCGAGAGCGTTTTTTCGATTTCGACTTCAATTTTTTTTTGTGAATTTTTGAAGTTGGGTACTTCAAGAAAAAAAAAAAGGTAAAAATTTTCTTACATTGACCACTTTTACAAGAAGTACAGGCAAAAACTGCGAAAACGCTCTCGATCACGTTGTAGATATTTTATTTTTCTACAAAATGAGCCATAATATGTTAATTTTGGACATATGGTGTGCCCGGAATCCTTTGACCCACCCCTAATGGTGGAGTTCCGAGATATCGGCATTTTGCGTTTCTCTATCTTTCCAAGGCTATCTTGATATCAACAAAACAAGGCATAAGATTAGTCTTCCTACACCATAATCCTCTATCATCTACCTGCATTCCGAAGTCTTGCGGACATTGCCAGCACGTAACGGTTTCTCAAAATCTTACGTATAGTGCGGAGTGGTGGCAGTGATATGGGGGTCTATAGGCCTACATTGACCATTTTTAAAAATTTCTCAAAAATCCAAAGAAAATCATACAGCCATTCTGATTTCATGTTTGAATAGAACTATCTTTCTACTATTATATGCAGAAGCCATTTTTGAGAAGTTGACCTTACTTTTTTCTTGGTGAATATTTTCCGAAGGTGACTTTTTTTAACACCCTAATAGGAGATTTTGGAAACATATGTCACTTTTACAAGAACCACGTGAAAATATTGCAAATCCTCATGGCAGTATGTAATAGAACTATTATTCAGCTACAAAATGAGCCATAATACTTTAAAATCGGACCGATTATACGTGTGCTATGCGTAAAAATATGAAGGACCTAAAAAATGCGATCTTATTCCTTTTTATTATGTTTACATTTTACATGACAAATCATGTACAGAATACTTGTATTTGATATAATTATCTATCATATACCTATTATTGATGCTCTAATGAGGTTTTACAACGTATAATATTTGTCGAAAGAATAACTTTTCTCCAGTCGGACGGGTACCAAACACATACTTTTCCCCACGCGACGGGGCCGTCCTGGACCGTGAAAATCGTCTTTTTAAATCTGCGGAATAACTCTACGGGGTCACGTAGCCAAATTTCACTCTCAGACCCCGTGGAAAGTCGAAAAACAATTACATGGCGATGTGAAACTATGTATATAAGGTATATGAGCACATATAGATAATTTTCGTGTACCTCATGACCTTTTGTTTATTTATATTGTTACTACCGTTTGTTTCTTTGTTTGTTTATTGATTGTTTATTTGTTGTTTTTTTGATTATTAGTTTGTGTTTTCTAATATTTCTAAAAGTTATGAACACATTTTAACGAGATTTTAACCAAAAGTGAGTTTTAACCTAACTTAGAGCTTATTGCAGTTTGGTGGTGATGCGGACTATGGTTTGGATCCAGGAATTTTTTTTTCTAACTCGAAAAGTTATGAATAGATTTGAATAAAATTTTAACCTGAGGTTTGTCTTAGCCTAATTAATATTCCATATAATTTTGGTGGTGATCCTGAATATTTGGCAAAACTACCCCCCATGGGTGGGGGGGGGAGGTTTGCATTTTCGAAATTTTTTGCTCATAGATCAAAGTAACTATGTATGATGAAAACATAAAGATAAGAAAATATACCATATGAAAAACATATCATGTTTAGTTATTTCTATGGAAAATTTCTTCATTGCCGTTTTTTGGACGCTTGCCGGATTTTTGAAATTATTCCGAAAAAAAGAAGGTTGGTCTCATCTTATGTGAAATTTGATAAGCTTTCAGAAAATAACCTCATATTTTTATTATCTCTAATCATTGCGTCACAATTGCCGATTTTCAAAGGTACCATCAAAAAAATAATATTTCGGTCGACATCAAAAATCGCTGCTACCACCTAAAAAATAACGGTCGAGCCTTGACATTTTCAGGGGAGAAGCGGGGGACTAGAAACTACTTGCAACTGCATTAAAGTCAATTTCGGCAAGAGGGGCGAAAATCGCCGAAAAATCAGCAGAAGGTCCCCTTAAGCTTCAATGAGAGTATGAACAGGCCACAGACCACGCGAGAGCTAATAATGGGAAGTCTGCAGTCTGCACTTTTCCTTCGTCTGTCGTGCCTGAATTATTAATACCACAGTTAATGAGGATTAATATGATCGTTTTTTTTTTTTTTTTTTTTTATTGGCGAAAATGCAGTTTTAATCAAGTGACTGTCTTCGGGGATGTAATTATGCCATGTTCATTTGTAGTATGATTAGATCTGCTTTTATGTTTGTCTAACTAGTCTCTCTTTCTACATATATACATACACACACACGCACATACACATATATTATATATACATAAAGATGTTTATATGTGTGTGTGTGTGCGTGAATGTTTGTGTGTGTGTGTGCGTGTGTGTGTGTGTGTGTGTGTGTGTGTGTGTGTGTGTGTGCGTGTGTGTGTGTGTGTGTGTGTGTGTGTGTGTGTGTGCGTGCGTGTGTGTGTGTGTGTGTGATAGTGATAATGATAATGATAATGATAATAACAATACTAATACAAATTATGATAATAATAATAATAGATAGATAAAGAAAGACAGAATGAAAAGGAATTATTGAAAAATATTAAATCTGGCAACTCATATTATGGATGGCTCCGATTTGTTTCTTGTTTTTGTTTACATACGTAAATACTTCAGATTTCCATAAGATTGGTGTCTCAATAGTTTCGTTGTTTTTGTTTAGTTATGTTGTCTTAAGCGCCACTGTTTGTTTGTTGTTTTTTCTACATCCGCGTTAAGTTGCCAGGTATTGTTTTTTTCTACATCCGTTGTAAGTTGCCAAGTATTGTTTTTTCTATATCCGCGTTAAGTTGCCAGGTATTTTATTCTTTTTTTTTTTTTACATCCGCTTTAAGTTGCCAGGTATTGTTTTTTCTACATCCGTTTTAAGTTGCTAGCTATTGTTTTTGCTGAGATTAGACGGAGTATAGATGCCAGACATACATTGTAAATAATAAACAGTGAATAAGCTGAAGACTTTTCACTCTATAGCTTTCCCTTGAAGAAGCAGTAAGGCGAAAAGACCTTTGTTATTTGTGTTTTTGCTTGTTCTTCCCTTCGCTGTTCTGTACACATTTTGTTCTGCATTAATTCCACACCGAATATGTTATAATCAACACAGTGTTCATGAACCCACAGAGAGCCCTGTATTTTATCATTCAAAAGATATGAGTATGTTGTAATATGTAATTATTAGAAACTCGAAAGACAAAAAAAAAAAAAAAAAAAAAAAAAAAAAAAAAAAAAAAAAAAAACATTCGTTGGAAACCGTCTCGGGAGTCTCACTCAAATCCAGAAATTTAGTAAATATTCATCGTCATTCCTAT
>NC_091558.1:2237794-2240294 GCF_042767895.1 Penaeus vannamei
TAAACAGATAGAGAAATGGATAGATAGATTCCTAGACAGAATGGCAGGCTGATAGACAGAAAGAGAAATAAATAGGGAGAGAAACAGAGGTATTTATGAACAGATAGAGAAATGGATAGATAGATTCTTAGACAGAATGATAGGCTGATAGACAGAAAGAGAAATAAATAGGGAGAGAAACAGAGGTATTTATGAACAGATAGAGAAATGGATAGATAGATTCTTAGACAGAATGACAGGCTGATAGACAGAAAGATAAATAAATAGGGAGAGAAACAGAGGTGTCTATAAACAGATAGAGAAATGGATAAATAGATTCTTAGACAGAATGGTAGGCTGATAGACAGAAGGAGAAATAAATAGGGAGAGAAACAGAGGTATTCATAAACAGATAGAGAAATGGATAGGTAGATTGTTAGACAGAATGGCAGGCTAATAGACAGAAAGAGAAATAAATAGGGAGAGAAATAGAGGTATTTATAAACAGATAGAGAAATGGATAAATAGATTCTTAGACAGAATGGTAGGCTGTTAGAGAGAGAGAAAAATAAATAGGGAGAGAAACAGAGGTATTTATAAACAGATAGAGAAATGGATAGATAGATTCTTAGACAGAATGGCAGGCTGATAGACAGAAAGAAATAAATAGGAAGAGAAACAGAGGTATTTATAAACAGATAGAGAAATGGATAGATAGAATCTTAGACAGAATGGTAGGCTGTTAGAGAGAGAGAGAGAGAGAGATAAATAGGAAGAGAAACAGAGGTATTCATAAACAGATAGAGAAATGGATAGATAGATTCTTAGACAGAATGACAGGCTGATAGACAGAAAGAGAAATAAATAGGGAGAGAAACAGAGGTATTTATAAAAAAAAATAAGATAAATGGATAGATAGAGTCTTAGACAGAATGGTAGGCTGATAGACAGAAAGAGAAATAAATAGGGAGAGAAACAGAGGTATTTATAAACAGACAGAGAAATGGATAGATAGATTCTTAGACAGAATGGCAGGCTAATAGACAGAAAGAGAAATAAATAGGGAGAGAAACAGAGGTATTTATAAACAGATCGAGAAATGGATAGATAGATTCTTAGACAGAATGGTAGGCTGTTAGAGAGAGAGAGAGAGAGAGAGAGAGAGAGAGAGAGAGAGAGAGAGAGAGATAAATAAGGTCATTTGCGAAATATAAGGTCGGGAGCGGAAATTTGTCATTGGCGAGGCTGGATCCGCTGATTTCAATGAATTATAGATATCTGAGTTCTCGGGCGTGGGGGGGGGGGGGCTTTTATTGTTGTTTTTGTTGTTGCTTGTTGTTGTATTTTTTTTAATTGTTGCTGTTGTTGTATTTTTTTTATTGTTGTTGCTGTTGTTGTTGCTGTAGTTCTTTTTGTTGCTGCTGTTGTTGTTGTTGTTTGTTTGTTGTTGTTTCTGTTGTTGTTTGTTGCTGTTGCTGTTGATATTGTTGTTTCTGTTGCCGTTTCTGTTGCCGTTGCTGTTGCTGTTACTATAGTTCTTTTTGTCA
Organism: Penaeus vannamei; assembly: GCF_042767895.1. NCBI lineage: Eukaryota > Metazoa > Arthropoda > Malacostraca > Decapoda > Penaeidae > Penaeus > Penaeus vannamei. The sequence goes on from NC_091558.1 coordinate 2,239,321, forward strand.
GTGCTGTTAATATTGTTGTTGTTTTTGCGTCGGTGTTGAATTTACTACATAAATAAATGCATGTCACAGAGAGAGAAAAATCTGATAATATTGAATTGGAGAGAAAAAAAAACGTTGTGTTTGATTATTCAAATGTAAAAAGAAGCTGACAAAATGCTCCAATTGTTGTATAAAAGTATAAAACGTATTTCTACAGTAAAGAGCTTTGTGGGCTTTAGCATTTTTTTTTTTTTTTTTTTTTTTTTTTTTTTACCAATGTACTAAATCTTCAGACTTTTTATTTTATTTTATTTTATTCATTTTTTTCTTTTATCGCCTCTTCTACCTTGTCAATTTCCTCCTCCAACACCATTTCCACCTCATCATCATCATTATCATCATCATCATTATCTTCATCATCATTATCATCATTATCTTCACCATCATCATTATCATTATCATCTTCACCATCATCATCATTAATTATCATCATCGCCATCATTATCAATTTCATCATCGAAATTATTATTACTATCGTTATCATTTTCACTCTCATTTTATTTATTTTTTTTTTTGTCACTATCATTAATTATCATGGAAATGATTATTAGTAATTTTGGTTGTTTTGTTGTTTTTCCCGTAATTATGATTATCATTATATCATTGTTGTTACCATTAGCATTATTGTCATTATCATTATCTTCATTGTCACTATTATTTTATTATTATCTTTATTGTCGTTATTATTACTATTATTATTATTATTATTATTATTATTATTACTACTACTACTACTACTACTACTACTACTACTACTACTACTACTACTACTACTACTACTACTACTATTATTATTATCATTATTTCTATTACTATTATTATCATTATCATAATTATCCTTATCATTATCATTATTATGATCATTATCATTTTTACTATCATCTTTATTACTATTATTACTATTACTACTACTAATAATAATAATAATAATAGTA
>NC_091558.1:2250294-2255294 GCF_042767895.1 Penaeus vannamei
CTCATTATGGTAACATAATATTTATCTTTCTAACTTAAAAATAATATTTCTTATTAAGTTAGAAAGGTAAATATTATGTTACCTTTCTAACTTAATAAGAATAAGAATAATGAATAATGAATAAACAAATATGAATTACACTTAAAGTAAAAAAGAAATTTATAAATACCCAAAATTATCTTAAATTTAGGAGTAATTCCTATTCCATAAGATCAGATACTAGATTCGCTTGTTTGTTTCTACTAAAGGGAGCGCAGGGTTGGGATAAGTGAAAAAGAATAAATAAGAAATAAAGGAAAATCAGCTCTACAAACCTGAATAAGATTTAAATGTTCCTCCCTTTATATTGGGTTGTTGTTTTTCGCCGTTATTATTTATTTTATTCGTTTTTATTATTTTATTCGTTTTTATTATTTTATTCGTTTTTATTATTTTATTATTTTATTTTCTATTATTTTTATTATTTTATTCGTTATTCGTTTGTTATTATTTTCCGCGCATTTATGTTCACACTATATCACTGCTTCTGCCTTTTGACTTACGCTGTTTAACCTGCGGGGATTCCCCTTACGACATCTCTCCGACTTTTAAAATACGATTTTTCTGATCTTTTCTTTCGTGTCAGTTTTCGTGATGGAGTAAAAAGGATGGTCACTCCACCGGTAGACAGATAGATACACAGGTAGATACACAGACACATACACTTATATATATATATATATATATATATATATATATATATACATACAGATGTACTTATATATATATATATATATATATATATATATATATATATATATATATATATATATATATATATATATATATTAATACACGCAAACACACGCACACACAGATGTACTTATATATATATATATATATATATATATATATATATATATATATATATATATATATATATATATATATATATATATATATACGTGTGTGTGTGTGTGTGTGTGTGTGTGTGTGTGTGTGTGTGTGTGTGTGCATATGTATGCGTGTATGTTTGTGTGATGCACATGTACATACATATATGTACGTATGCATGACTGCATGTATGTGTATATATGTATGCCTCTCTCTCTCTCTCTCTCTCTCTCTCTCTCTCTCTCTATATATATATATATATATATATATATATATATATATATATATATATATATATATATATATATATATATATGAATACGAATGTTAAGCCGGTGAACATTTAACAAAAAAAGAAATCAACACATATTTTTTTACTGTATTTTCCTTTGCTGAACTCGTGACTTTATGAGCCTCGTAATTCCTTCTGTTCATGAATGGACGAGAAAAAAAGAAAAAAGAGAAAAGCGAAAGACAGAGAAGGAAGACTGGGAGAGCGAGACGCGGCCATGGCTTCCAACATAAGACAAATCTTGTAGTTTTTATTGTGAATAGACTAGCTGCAGACCACAAGGTGAATGGCTCAGTCTGGGAACGATGTCTGTCTGGTTAGGTGGAGGGGAAGGAGAGGGGATAAAAGGTGGGGAGGGAGGGGAACGAGACCTCCGGGATTTGAGGACTCCGGCGTGACGCGTCCCCCTCGGAGACTCGTCAAGCACTGGCTCTGATGGGTCGCTCTCCGGGGATTATAAGTGATGCCAAAGGAACCACGAAGTCCAGGAGATATTTATTTATTTATTATTATTATTATCATTATTATTATCATTATTATCATTACTGTTGTTGTTGTTGTTGTTGTTGTTATTATTATTATTGCTGCTATTATTATTATTGTTATTGTTATTGTTATTGTTATTGTTATTATTATTGTTATTGTTATTATTATTATTATTATTATCATTATTATTATTATTATTATTATTATTATTATTAAAACGCATGAGGAAGATGGAGCATGAATGAAATCAAAACAAAAACAATAAAACAAAAAAGGAAACAAAGGAAGAAGACAAGAAATGACCCCAAAAACAGACCGTAATAACAAAGCCAAGCGTAGAAAATCCACCAACGTTTCGTGATCTTTGACTCGGTGACCTTTGACCTCGTGAACTTTGACCCCTGACCTCCTGCTACTTCGACAAGACACGTGGCTTTGTTTCTCGCTTTCTTGGGGCTTAATGCTGACCCTTTGTCTTATCTCCACCGCCGTCATTTCTGTTGTTGTTGTTGATTGTTGTTGTTGGTGTTGGTGTTGGTGTTGGTGTTGGTGTTGGTGTTGGTGTTGTGTTGGTGTTGGTGTTGGTGTTGGTGTTGGTGTTGATGTTGTTGTTGTTGTTGTTGTTGTTGTTGCTGTTGTTGTAGTTGTTGTTGTTTTGTCCTTCTCGTACTGCTAGAGTCGCCATTCAATATCGACTTAGATTATCGTGAGTCTGTTATCATTAATGCCTTTATTACGGCTGTCATTATGATTAACAATCTTACTACTTTTTCCAGTAGTTGTAGTTGTAGTAGTAGTAATAGTAATACCTTTCGTTTGCTCTTGTTTTTTTATTAACCGTCTCAGAAAGGGCGCCCCTACCCACCCTACCCCTACCCTTACCAATACCCCTCCCCATACCAATCCCCTTCCCCTTGTCCTTACTCCTATCCATCCCCCACTCCCTACTCCTACCCTTACCCCTACCCATCCCAAACCCCACCCCCACCCCCATACGGCAAGAACTGAAATTCTCCCTTTGTCGGCCTATCCCTCTATCCCTACTCCTACCCCTCCCTATATCAATCCTTCACCACTTCCCCTATCCCTCCCCTTCCCCCTGTCCCTACTCCTATCCATCCCCCTACCCCTCCCCTACCCCCTGTCCCTACTCCTACCCATCCCCCTACCACAACTCCTACCCCTCCCATACCCCCACCCCCACCCCCATACGGCAAGAACTGAATACCTGTATCTGCGCCCCTATCCGGTTCTCTTGCGGCCGGTTTCCGAAAATTGCGCGAGGCCCGACCCAATTCGTTATACAGCCGTGCGTATACACTGAAATAAATGCATACGTATCAGAGTAGACATGTATATCTACCGCAGAAATAGAGAGGTAAATATATATATATCTAATAGATAGACAGGCATTTATTTCGGCATATATGAAGGTCTGCATACACGAATATTCATTTGGTCGAGCCTCGCGCACTTTTAACAAACTGACTGTCGGAGTTGAGTGGGACTTGGAAAAGGATAAGTCCGATATGCGAAGCTGAGCCTCGCCCGGCCTGTGCCGACTAATGTCGACTCGATCAACGTGTGTCAGCAAGTGCTGACGCGACAGAGCTTAGTCCTCACCCACCGTGGTGCCCAGCCACAGCTGTTACGTAACCTCTGAGCGACAATTGCAACTTCTCGCGGCTGGGCGGGGCGCGAACCGCCGACCCCTCGGATGAGAGGACGGCACGTTACCACTGTACTAGCCTGAAAGTTTGTAACTTGAATGCGACTGCGCGGACTTATAGCCTTGATGGAAGCAAAGGGTGAGGTCAAGGAGAAGGTAGGAGGGAATGGAATGAGCCAATTGGGGAGATTTTGACCTGGGTGGATGTGTGAGGAGAAGTGGGGTCGATTTTTTTTGGCCTTTGTTGCAGTGAAATGACCATTCGGGCATGGTTTGGTCGTTCAAGAGGTAGAAGGTGGGAAATATGTAGAATATTTGACCTTTCAAGGAAGCAAACTGTGAAATCGTAAATATTCTTACACATTGTTGAAGGTGAAGCTCTATAGAATTTGACCTTTGTGGAAGCGAAAGGTAAAACCGCGTATAATTTGACCTTTGCAGATGCAGATGGTGAAGCTAAATAGAAACTGTCCTTTGGGTAAGCAGAAAGGGAAATCGGGAAGTAAAATGTGACATTGCTGAGAATCTGACCTTTGTAAAAAAAAAAAAAAAAATCGAGTAAAATTTAACCTCTACAAAAAAAATAGAATTTGACCTTTGTAAACGAAAAAAAAACATGAATCTAGTCAAATTTAACCTCGAAAAAAAAAGAAAAAAAATATTGACTGTAAAAAAAGAAAGAAAAAAAACGAGGATTCTAGTAAAATTTAACCTCTACTACTAAAAAAAGATAAAAATATAGAATTTGACCTTGGTGTAAGCAAAAACTAAAATCCTATGAAATCTGACCTGATAAGAGTCGGTAGAATTTGACCCAAGGGAAGTAAAACGTTAAAATAGGGTATTACTTGACCCTGAGGAAATGTACAAGACGGCAGAAATAAGATTCGGGAAATAAGACTCTTAACATCTCAGCTCATATTCTTTATACTGACATGTAAATACACATAAATAAATACATATCTATCTGCGTGTGTCTATCTATGTATATATAATAGATAGATAGAAATATATACATACTATATAAATATAAATATAAATATAAATAAATATATATAAATATAAATATAAATATAAATGAATATATATAAATATAAATATAAATGAATATATATAAATATGAATATAGATATAAAGATATACATACTATAATATATACTATTTCTGTGTATTTGCATGAATCTTCGCTGAGTTGGGCAATTTTAACATTTAGGAATTTGATAAACAGGTCGTAAGTTTATACATATAATGTGCTGAGAATTCCATTTTCATAAGAATCCATGTGCATACAATTTAGGAAATATTACAAACTATATATAACATGAACCGCAATACTACATCAAACAATTTGATCACGGTAGGTTATAGTTCAGCCAAACAAGATTGTTATCAACCCCGGTATTACAAGTGAGAAGCGTTATCAACGTATAATATCCAAATTATCATCAACGTTACCAACAAATCAGATACAGAAGGTACAAATTAATGTAATTTTAATAAATCTAATAAAATAGTGACAATAATTAGACGGGGAGGTATAAGGAAATCTTGTTGGTGAATTATTTACTAATTGGTATCCAATGTTAAGTTCTCGAAGGACATGTACTAGATGGATTATGGATAGAAGATGAGGATAAACACAAAGCAAAGAGTAGATACAAAATCTTTCTCTTTAAAGGG
>NC_091558.1:2260294-2262731 GCF_042767895.1 Penaeus vannamei
GTGTGTGTGTGTTTGTTCGTGTGTGTGTGTGTTTGTGTGTGTGTGTGTTTATGTGTGTGTTTGTGTGTGTTTATGTGTGTCTGTGTGTGTTTATGTGTGCGTGTGTTTATGTGTGTCTGTGTGTATGTATGTTTATGTATGACTGTGTGTGTTTGTGTTTGTGTGTGTGTGTTTGTGTGTGTGTGTTTGTGTTTGTGTGTGTGTGTGTTTGTGTTTGTGTGTGCGTGCGTGCGTGTTTATGTGTGTGTGCTTATGTGTGTGTTTGTGTTTATGTGTGTGTTTATGTGTGTGTGTGTGTGTGTGTGTTCATGTGTGTCTGTGTGTGTGTGTGTTTATGTGTTTGTGTGTGTGTTTGAGTGGTCTCTACGATCCGGATAATGTTACAGTCCCGTCATGGAAAAAAAAAAATCTGCATCGAGAGCCGGGTGACATGAGCATACCGTCATCGGCTAGTTCACACAAGATAACTTGGCAAAGGGGAGGTGCATAGCCTTGTCACCGCACCGCACGCCCGGGATGTTGGCCACGTACGTCAAGGCCCTCTCACACTAGCACTTTTTCCGTCATTTTTTACGGTTCCGTCTGAATCTGAGGCTTTCCAACAATATTGTTTGTAAACGGAACACCTCCCAGACGAAGACGGTTACGACCGTTTCCTAATTTCCTTTTCCATCTTGACAGCTAGAATGTTTGTTTTTATTGATAAGTTAGAATGCGTAAGTGTAAAGATGATATTTTAGAACATTCGTATTTACAATATACACCACCGTATTTCCTTGAAATAACGTAATATGTACGAGAATGTTCGTGTGATTCCCGATACCTCACTCCGATATCGCCATGTTTGTTTACATAGGCAATGACTGCTGACTTGGTGATGCGATAAAGGCAGTCGATGTTCACACGGAAAGTTCATTCGGACACGTAAAACACTGACGGAAAAGTGACAGTGTGATAAAGCCTTTATTAACCCTTTACCCGTATATTCGGCTCCGTGAATTCCGCGACGCAGCCGGATCCAGCCGGTTAAGAAGTCGTGCCGAGCCGTTTCCTTCTCTCTCTCTCTCTCTCTCTCGTGTGGAGGCCAAGTTTTGTAAACTCGACAAGACCAAAACTTGTGAGACTTGTGGCGGTTGTCTTGAGGGCAGGTCTCTTAACAAGCTTCGACGTCTTCGGGGGGAATATGTTGCAGCATTTGCTTTGGCCAGAAATGATGTTTTGTGTATGCAAATGTTGATATTCTTTACCTGGATATCTCATTATTTGTTTCTTTATTTGTTTATTCATTTATTTCTAATTACTGATTATTAGTATATCTGGTGAATAAAGCATCCGTTTGATAAGACTAGAAGACTATCAATATCAGAACTGGAAAAGTATATGTATATATATATGTGTGTGTGTGTGTGTGTGTATGTGTGAGTGTGTGTGTACATACATATATATATATATATATATATATATATATATATATATATATATATATATATATATATATATATATATGCATATGTGTGTGTATGTGTGTGTGTGCCTGTGTCTGTGCCTGTGTGTGTGTGAATGTGAGTGAGAGAGAGAGAGAGAGAGTGTGTGTGTGCGTCTGTGTGTGTGTGTGTCCTCATTTTCTTCCTAATGTTTTAGCTGACGTCTTTTGATTCAGTATGATTGTTTTCCTTCTTAAATATTACAATAAACGGTTAATTAAAGGGATCTACAATACATGCAGCTGTTAAAGGATCTGATATGAGAGTAATAACATGACAAGTAAAGAAAACATCTTTTCTCTAGTGCAAAATAAGCTTCATTATTTTTCTTCTGTAAAAAATACAAATAGCCTGTAAAGCAAAAACGTTATTTCTGGGTTAAAATAGAATAATTATAGGGCATAGTAATAACAGCAGAAGAGAAGAAAAGAGTTCACAAGTTGAGGTTTCGAATTCGCAAACCTTCCACTCCTTGAATACGTATGAGCCGTGTCTTGTCAGGAACCGCTGGCGTGCTGTGTGTAAAAAAAAAAAAAAAAAAAAAAAAAAAAAAAAAAAAAAAAGAAAAGAAAGAAATGAAAGAGAAAGGAATCTTGTTCAAAACAGGTCTTATATTTTGCCTTGTCAAATGCCTTTTCTCTCTCTCTGTCTCTGTCTCTGTCTCTCTCTCTCTCTCTCTCTCTGTTTCTCTCTTTCTCTCTCCTTCTCTCTCTCTCTCTCTCTCTCTCTCTCTCTCTCTCTCTCTCTCTCTCTCTCTCTCTCTCTCTCTCTCTCTTATCGGATTGGTCATATATTTATTCATTCGTTTATTCATCTGTTTATTTATTTACTTATTTCTATATTTATCTACTTCCTTATATGTAAATTCCAGGTTGACACCAATATTCTCTTTGGCATCCTCCACTTAAAAAATAAAAAGAATATCTCTATCATTAATTATTTTATTTTATACC
>NC_091558.1:2270731-2275731 GCF_042767895.1 Penaeus vannamei
TTTTTCTTTAATGAAATCTGGTCTTCGAATATATATACAGAGAAGATTGAATCTGATTTGCAATTGTAAATAATGGACAGCAAGAACATACAGTAGTCTTGTTCTGAAACCAGGATGTGTGTTGAAGAGAGAAAGGGGGAGGGAGAGGGAGAAAGAGAAAGGAAAAGAGAAAGAAAAGCATAGATATGGAGAGAGAGAGAGAGAGAGAGAGAGAGAGAGAGAGAGAGAGAGAGAGAGAGAGAGAGAGAGAGAGAGAGAGAGAGAGAGAGAGCGAGAGAGAGAGAGAGAGCGAGAGCGAGAGCAAGCAAATCTTAAAAAACCTTTGATAAAATCTAAGTTACAGATATTGGCTTCTATTTTCCGGCAGAAAGGTGGCCGAAATTCTTTTAGGAATCGAGGTGATATAAGTAGTATTGGAAACAAACAAAAATGAAAATACTTACGCAGAAGATAAGATTCCTGCATCTCTTTATTTCAGAGAGAGGAAATATACCTTGGGCTTAGTGCTTGCAAAGCTAAGGTAACCCGATTGTAAATAATGTTATAGAAGGTTCGGAAAGACCGAGTACCAGGCGGGAAAACATTGTTACTCTGCTTTCTGGGGGAAAAGATGGAAAAGAAAACCTGCTTCCTCGGTCAAATGAAAAGCTAAAAGTCCCAGACATCTAAGAGGCTTGCTAATAACGCCTTTGTGAAATACAGGCAAAATTTCGGCCACCAGAACCCTGGACGTAATATTACGCTACCCGTCCTTCTCTGTAAAAAAAACCCGTAATGTCACGTTTGCAACTTTCTAATTGTCAAAATGCTATCCTGCAATCCTTCGGGTAGGGTAATGATTTCCCTGTGCAGATGGGTGTCCGACTCAAAGAAGCAGTTTGTTCATTCCAAAATACCTCATAATTGTTCTTGATTCCCCTTGATTTAAGAACCAGGTAAACAAACGAACACAAACGTACTGGTGCTAATAGGAAAAGAAATGTAATGCTGAAGAATGCTAGGAAAATGAGGTAAGTTGGACATCCTTGGGACGAATGAAGATCAAAATGCATCTAGAATGAACACGAAAACTGGCTTTTAAGGTATGAATGAAAATTACCATCTTCACAGTACGAGAGAAGTATTTAACCGGTTTTGATTATATCTCCATCAGAAATATATGCATTTATAATATGTTATGACAGATTCATTGCACCGTGAGGACATTCATTCTCATTTTTTTTTTTTTTTTTGCTGTAATGAAAATAGTTCTTAAACGTGATCTTGTGGTAGGCTGTTAAGAAAATCTTTCTTGAATGAAGAAATGCTTGAAAGTAAATGATATATGTCTTCTAATTAATGAAACATGAAATTAATGAAACACTAAACCTTGTGAAATCATGATTACTGACAAAAAAAAAAAAAAAAAAAAAAAAAAAAAAATATATATATATATATATATATGTATATATATACATATATATATTTATGTGAAAATACTGAATACCTTCAGATTAGTGACACGTAAAAATGATTACGTTTAAAAAAATGGATTTGGTCTGGTATTAGAGGAAACATATTACCAGCTTATACACTGGTGTTGCACTGATGAAAAAAACGACATATTTGGTAGCCTTTTGGAAGATTAATCGGCTATTATCGCAAATATTTAATTATTTCACAAAATGCACTTGCACACAATCTTTTAAGAAGATGAAGATGGAGATAAAGAAGAAGTAGGAGAAGGAGAAGAAGGAGAAGGAGAAGAAGGAGAAGGAGGAGGAGGAGAAGGAGGAGGAGGAGGAGGAGAAGGAGAAGGAGAAGGAGAAGGAGAAGGAGAAGGAGAAGGAGAAGGAGGTGGAGGAGGAGGAGGAGGAGGAGGAGGAGGAGGAGGAAGAAGAGGAGGAGGAAGAAGAAGAAGAAGAAGAAGAAGAAGAAGAAGAAGACATAGAAGAAGTAGAAAGAAGAAGAACAGAAAAATAAAAATAAAAAGAAAGAAGACGACATAGAAGTAGATAAAGAAAGAGAGAAAAAAAAGGAAAAAGAAAAATCAGCTTTGGTTGCCAGCACAACTTCACCGCCTCAGTCTCCACACATAAAACCCACAAGCCACTCCTGTTGAAGCTGAAGAGAGGGGTCGAAGGAAGGCCCGACAACCCGACCTTCCAGAATTGGCTCGGACGGTAAATCCTGCAAAATCGGAGGAGGACTTGAGTTGTGACGTCACTGTTAGTTGTTCCTCGAGGTTGGATGGTGGGAGGGTTTCGTAATAAATGGATAGGAGGGATGTCGGTGGGGAGGTGTGTGTGTGTGTGGGGGGGGGATGTTAATAAAAGCGGAGGTATATGATGGTATTATTTTTTCGGGGATTTCAAATGTGCTGGTTTCGAATCTGTTGGTTTGTTAGGAAAAAATGTTTTTTTTTATGATTCTTTCTCTCTCATTCCCTCGGTCTCCTCTCCCTCTATCTCTGTTTCTCTTTAATCTCCCTTCATTCTTACAGCAGTGCAAAATATAAGGATAACGATGAATAAATATACATTAACAAACACAATATTTACATGTCCAAGGATTTCTTCATTAATACACCATACAGGAAGATACCCTTTCCTTCACCAGAAGAAAAAAATCTTAAGAAAAGGGGAAAGGAAAGGCTAAATAAAAATAAAATAAATGAAATAGTAAATGAATAGATTTGGTGGGTGGTTTGTTGGTAACAGGAATAGGGAGGTATCAGTATTAAATATATTATTTACTGTAATTCAAGGATTGAGTTAAATCTTTATAAAATCATTGTATTAACTGATAATTAATTACCAGTGTCATGTAATAAAATCATAACATCAAAGATTATTTCAAATAAAAATCATACAAGACATTAATTAGGATCTTAACATTGTACATACAATTGGACAGTTATGACTCACTGTTATATAATTATCAGTCATGAAATGAAACTTGACAAAAACAAAGTCAACAACATTCAAAATTACGTTATATGTTAATGAGCCAAATGTCAAACAATATAGTAATAATTATGAAAGCAATTAATTATTTAATATCTCACAAGTTAATAAATCAATTAGATATTACAGAAAAGAATAATGGTCGCAACAGAAACAAATACTTAAATTAAATAGACATGCTCTGTTAATTGAATATTATTTTTAAAGAATAAACAAATAATTAATTTTATTGAGCGCAAACCAAGTTGTATTTCTACGTTATTGCATCAATCACCAAGCAAGTAAGATTAATAATCATGACAAAATCAAATACATGACAGACAAAAAATCTATCTTCCGCTCTGTCGAACCACAACAGGACTTGTCACTGCCTCTACACCTATTGAACTATTCTAGAAAACACTTAGTTATTTGAGTATACTTACAAACTAACCTATTTCCACTACCTGTAAATGAAGACACATCTAACACAATATTGCAACATCAATTAAATAAATTTAATAATCAAGTTATTTCATTATACGTTCATGGAAACCCAGACTTTTGTCCTAATCCAAACTATATTTCAGAGCAAGTCTCCTATGTTACTGTTTCCCATTCAGAGAAAGTTTAAAAGTTACTTATGATTAAGAAAGTACACGAGAATATAATTGTGAATTGTGTAATATTTGACATGGACTGATAACAAAGATGATAAAAGATGAAATCAAACAATCTGGAAAGACTATACATAACAAACTACAACAGACATGAAATGATTTTTAGATCACGAGAAAGTCAAGAAGACGAGGTGTGAAAGAGAGAGAGAAGAAAAGAGGAAGATACTTTCATCTTGATAAAAGAAGAAGAAGAAGAGGAAGTAGTAGTAGTAGTAGTAGTAGTAGTAGTAGTAGTAGTAGTAGTAGTAGTAGTAGTAGTAGTAGTAGTAGTAGAAGAAGAAGAAGAAGAAGAAGTAGAAGAAGTAGAAGTAGAAGTAGAAGTAGAAGTAGAAGTAGAAGTAGAAGTAGAACAAGTAGAACAAGGTGTGTGTGAGAGAGAGAAGAAATGAGGAAGATACTTTCATCTTGATAAAAGAAGAAGAAGAAGAAGAAGAAGTAGAATAAAAAAAGAAGTAGAACAAGGTGTGTGAGAGAGAGAGAAGAAATGAGGAAGATACTTTCATCTTGATAAAAGAAAAAGAAGAAAAACAGGAGAAAAAGACTAGAGAAAAAGGTATTTGTCTTCATCTTGTCAAAGAAAAGTGAAGAATCGTACGTCTGGCAAGTATTGCGTTAGGAGTGAAAAGGAAAAGGAATGAAAATTTACTTCAAACTTAATTAAAAAAACAGAGGGAAAGACGAACGAAAAGCTTGATTATATCCTTATTTTGTTCCTGCAGTCTCTGTTTCATGTTTCCGAAAGTTTGTATTTTCATTATGAATAATTGGTATTATTGACACCTTTGTTAATTATGCACAAGCAGTTATCATTACCATTATCATCTTTATCTTCTCCTTCCCTTCCATCATCATATTATCATTGTTCCTTCGTCTGTGCTACAACTTACCATTTATCACTATTATCTTTCTCCCTCTTACCATTCTCATGATTATCATGTCTGTGATTCTTCTCCTCTGCTTCCTCCCATCTATTTGCTTATTATTCTAATTTTTATTTTTTCTTGTTCTCCTTCTTCTGTTGTATTTCATTTTTCTTTTTCTGGATTATCGGTTACATTCAATTTCATTGTTTTACAGATTTTTTTTTTTTTTTTTGATTGCAATGTTATTTTTGAAACCCTGTTGCTGCCTTTGTTCTGTCCATGTTATTTCTCGTCTCACTTTTATACCGCTGTTATTTGACCTTGTTATTTTCCTTAATTTCACGTGTTATTTTTTATTCATTCATTTGTTCCAGAGAATTTTATATTTTTTTTTCTTTATCGAATCTCTTAAAGAGACTTTTAATGTTTTTTTTCTTAATATTTTTAATCTATTAGGAAAAAAAATGTTCTTGTCATACGTTTTAAAAGTTTCACAGAAAATGTTTGATTCCTTTTGTGATTCGTATTTCAGT
>NC_091558.1:2283231-2285731 GCF_042767895.1 Penaeus vannamei
GGAAAAGAAAATACACACATCTCTCTTTATACATACACATACACACACACATTTATAGGTATATATACACACACACGCATATATATGTGTATATACAAACACATAAATATGTGTGTGTTTGTTTGTGTATTTAAACACACGCATGCACCCACACACATATACGAATCCATATGCACGCACCTGTAGGCCTATACACGAAAACGCACTCGCTGACCCTCTCCTCCGCAACACACTTATTATCCAAGGTCACGAACCGCTGATAACCCTAACGACAACGATGCCAGCTAAGTGCATTAACGCTTATGTGATTCCCAACCTGATGAACATAATGAATTCCCCTTATATATAAGAAAATCAATGGGGGGGGGGGGGAGATAACGGACACACACATACCACGCTTTCTGGTACATTTGTTCCGCGTTCCACTAGTAAGGATAAAGGCATTGCTTTTCCGCTGGTACCAAGGAGTCCGTGATGAGAACCACGGAACCAGTCCGACGAAAAATTTAAACACAGCAAGATGGCTCCAACCCCCGCAAAGGCTCTGGTGATCATGGACGTTATTCTGGCTACTGGGCAACGATTTAATGCGAAAACTGAATGTAAACTGCTATATAACACAGGCTCTGGCGATGATGGTCGTTATTCTGGCTACGAGGCAACGATTTAATGCGAAAACTGAATGTATACTGCTCTATAACACAGGCTCTGGCGATGATGGTCGTTATTCTGGCTACGGGGCGATTTAATGCGAAAACCGAATGTATACTGCTATATAACACAGGCTCTGGTCATGTTGGACGCCATTCTGACTACTGGGCAACGATTTAATGCGAAAACTGAATGTTTACTGCTATACAACACAGGCTCTGGCGATGATGGTCGTTATTCTGGCTGCGGGGCGACGATTTAATGCGAAAACCGAATGTATACCACTAAATAATACCGCTGCTCTCATCTAGTCAAGCGCAACGTGGACACAAATGTAAACAAACAGGCGAGCAGCTAGTTACCGATTTGTATATGTTATTATTAAATACAAGAGAGAATTTTGCAAACCTTGAATATTATTAAGGATTTAGACCGGCTTTTTGAAGCGTTTTATATCACAAATAGATTATTTTGCATTACTATAACGATTATCTATTATAGCTTGTGATTTTAACGAAAAAGCCAATGGAAAATTTGCCAGCGAAAACGATAATTATCGTCTGACTGGAAATTCTCGTATTCGGTCAATATGCCAGCGGTATTCGAGAGAATAAATAACGGAAACGTGAGAGAACCACGGAAATAGTGCTAGTGTGACACCCCTTAAGCAGTACTTGTTCTGTTGAGTCGTGTAGTATTTATTCCACAACTCCATCTCTCTCTCTCTCTCTCTCTCTCTCTCTCTCTCTCTCTCTCTCTCTCTCTCTCTCTCTCTCTCTCTCTCTCTCCCTCTTCCTCTCCCTCTCCCTCTCCCTCTTCCCCTCTCCCTCTCCCCTCTCCTCTCCCTCCTCTCTCCCTCCCTCTCTCTCCCTCTCTCTCTCTCTCTCTCTCTCTCTCTCTCTCTCTCTCTCTCTCTCTCTCTCTCTCTCTCTCTCTCTCTCTCGTGTGGAGGCAAATGTACACAGTTCACAGATTCACGGTGATTGACGCATGATGAGACGGTGGTAATAGTCATTTGATAATTGACAGGTCAGGGTTAATAATAATTTTGATAATGATACTACTACTACTAAAATAAGTAACGATGATAATTATTGTGATAATAATAACAATATTGATGAGGATAATAATAGTGATAATAATAATAGTGATAAAAAATAATAGTGATAATAATAATGATAGTAATACTTATAACAATGATAATGATAATCACTACCACATCAAAAGGGACTTGAAATACATTGATATTAAACGTGTACAAAAGCGAGGACGAGGACAAATGTATAATCGAGTTATCCATACTATTTATATTTGGAATGCGAGGTCTGATGTGGTAGTCCAAGGTATCATTACACAGGTAAAAGCATATATATTCTTGATGAAAACCCTAGTTGGCAACTTCGGACCTAGGCCTCACTTTGTCACCTTCATTTTTTGAAAATACTAAATATAATTACACACACACACACACACACACACACACACACACACACACACACACACACACACACATATATATATATATATATATATATATATATGTATTTTTTTTTCTTTCTTTCTTTCCTTTTTTCTTGGTTTCATCTACGATCATATTTTCAACATCGTTATTACTGAACCACTGAAATTACACCATAAAATATCTCACAAACTGTTGGGATCCGAAAATTGGGCGGGGCTAATGACGTCACCACGTTTACCCAGTGAGCGCGTTGAGATATCAGATATTGCTAGATAAACATTTGTATAACTCAATCGACATCATTATACTTACCAGAAAAACAAACAAACAAAACCACCCTCTTTTACTTAATATAACTAAGGGTTCCTAACCACCAACAGCCGTCAG
>NC_091558.1:2310731-2313231 GCF_042767895.1 Penaeus vannamei
TGATAAATGGAGGGTTTAAGATAAATTGATAAATAGAGGGTTTAAGATAGATGAATAAATGGAGGGTTTAAGATGAATTGATAAATGGAGGGTTTAAGATGAATTAGTGAATGGAAGGTTTAAGATAGATTAATAAATAGAGGGTTGAACATAGATTAATAAATAGTGGGTTTAAGATAGATTGATAAATGCAGGGTTTAAGATGATTTATCTTTTCGTCATCTTCGCTGTTATTGTCATAATCATCATCATTTGCAATATTATTATAATTGATATTATTATCATTTTGATATTGATATTATTATTATCATTATCATCATCATCATCATTATTATTGTTATTAATATTATTGGTATTATCATTATCATCATTACCATTATTATCATAATTATTATTATTGTTATTAATATTATCACCATTACTATTATTATCATTATCACTATTATAATTATTATTATCATTAGCGTAGTTGTCATTATCTTCATTTTCATTTGATGTTAAAAGCTGATGTTATAGTTACAGATAGAATCTCGATCACTGTAAATCCTACTAGTACGTTACTTGACTGACACTGGCTGGTATGATAGAATGCTGACGTCGACTCCTTTCTCCTTTTCTGCTGACACCAGAATATTAAATGATACTTGACTGGCTCTCTTAAGGCCCTACCACTCTAAAGGCCCAATTACACTGTCATTTTTCCGTCAATTTTTGCGTTTCCGTCTGAATTTGAGGTTTTCCGCAAGTATCGTCTGCAAACGGAACGCCTCCCAGACCAAGACGGTTACGACCGTTTCCGTCTGACTAATTTCCGTCTTGATCCTGTGCTATTAATAAATTAGATAGGATGAGTGAATGTAAACATAAGCTAATATTTTAGAACATTCGTTTATGCAATATACATCATCATATATATATTTCTTTATAACCTAATATGTGTAAGAATGTTCGTGTGATTCCCGGGACCTCACTCCGATACCGCCATGTTTGTTTACATGGGCAATGTCTGCTGACTTGGTGATGCGATAAGGTCGATTTTCACACGGAAAGTTCATTCGGAAACGCAAAAACTGACGGAAAAGCTGACAGTGTGATAGAGCCTTTATAATCATTCTGCTAACCACTGATGTCAACGAAATTTCTTTACCAAATGCAGACACAAGAACATAAACTGACTGACTTTTTCAATATTCTGATGTTTTTTTTTTTTTCTTTTTATACAGACTGGCACTTCCACTAACACCTTGCCTAATATGCTGCAGATACTGACAATAACGCCTTTCTCTTATGTCCCGCTGACCAAAAGAACCATCTCATTCCTTCCCTATCATTCTGTAGGTACCAAGACACTCGCTGACACTTCCTATAACTCATTTCACTCCATTCTGCTGACAAAAGTTTCCTCCCTGATACTCTACGAAGGTTTTTACTGACTGATTCCCTTCCTAATACTCAACCAACAGTCTTATTCATTAACTATCCTAATACTCTATTAACACTCAAACTGGCAGTTCCCTCCCTAATTTTGTACTAACACTCAAACTATTATTATTATTAACATCATTATCGCCATAATTATCATCATGGTAAGCCATATAAAGAGACACAATGCAAAAAATGAAGAATTCTCCCACCAAAGGTATTAGTACAGGGCAAGACGCTGCTAAGAAGGAGGCAGAAGATAGAAAATCATCAGTCACTTACGTAATAAAAACAAATTAGATGATATTTCAATCTTATCAAGAGTCGGAGACGTTACACTCTGAAGGCAATCTATTCCGAAGCCTACACATAGCTGAGAAAAGCACTCACTCACTCACTCTCACTCTCTCTCTCTCTCTCTCTCTCTATCTGTATCTCTCTCTCTCTCTCTTTCTCTCCCTCCCCCTCTCTCTCTCTCTCCCCCCCCCCTCTCTCTCTCCCCCTTTTTCTCGCTCTCTCTCTCTCTCATGTAGACAACACTCTCTTCCTAGTACTTTTCTGACACTGACAACAATTTCCTACCTGTTACTCTACCAACACTTTTACTCGCCTTCTCCTGTTCTCGTACGTGCTGCTGCCACCACGACACTGCCTGACGCCCAACAAAGATTTCCTCTTTTTCCAGCTCATGTGTTAATTCAGGGCAATTTCTCAGCTTTCTTTTGTCTCCTTTGTTAAGAGTTTTCTTTGGATTCGCTACGCTTTTCATCTCCGTTCGCTCTTCTTTGTGTTTCTTAAAACCAGAGACTGATTTCTCCAAGCACCAAAAAAGGAGAGAAAAAAAAATATTGATTTTCTGGTGTTCTTTTATACTGGGAGAGTTGTTAAAGTAATTAAAGGGTTAGTGATGATGGTGATGATGATGATGGGTTAGTGATGATGGTGATGATGATAATGATAATGATAATGATAATGATAATGATAATGATGGTGATGATGATGAGGCTGGTGATGATGATGAGGTTGATGATGTTGATAATGATGACTAATAGTGGTGATAATGACAAAAAACAGTGAT
>NC_091558.1:2330731-2333231 GCF_042767895.1 Penaeus vannamei
AATAATAATGATAATGATTTATAACAATAATGACAATGATAATATTTTAAATGATAACGTTAATAATAATGATGATACAGATAATAATAATAATAATATTGATATACTGATATAAAAAAAAAACAATAACTAGCTGCAGTTATTCATTGTCTTTCAGTGTATAGTGGGGCAGGTACGACAAACAATAGCCAGAGGATATACGAGAGGTGTAATAGTTAAAGGTTAATGACATACACTTTATATTTTTTCATTTTTATTAACATTTCGTATATATAGATTCATGCATACATATACATACATACACTATAATTTTAAAAACTGCATCCGGCGTGTGTAATTAGGTAAATGTAGATTGGTAATGATATAGTCTACCCCCAGTGATTATTCTCTTAGAAATAATTCCATTAATACCATTGCTGCCTCATCCTTATATAAAAGGGATCGTTTGCAAAGGCTGCAACGTATTATATGAAAGTGCACGGCAGGAGGCAGATGGAATAATGCACTGGCCGCATTTTATATCATGAATATCATGAATGCACACTTATTTTAGTGGGTCGTGTATAAGTGGTTTAGAGCGGCCGTCTTGCAATCACGTGTAATAGCGGCGAGGGATCGAATCCCGATTGGAGAAATTAATATTCATATATATATATATATATATTCAAATATATATATATATATATATATATATATATATATATATATATATATATATATATATATATATATTCAAATATATTGATATACATATATGCATACATTCATAACTACAGAGAGAGAGAGAGATGGACAGATAGATAGAGAGAGATTAACGATTATTTACAACTATTCCTTTTCTTTTTTTTTTTTTTTTAGTTTGCTGCTCACTCAAACAAATGCATCACGTTTAAGAACCCATGCACATAAACGCTACCCTCGTATATTTGTTCCTAATCAACATATAAGGATATTTCCATTAAACCTGCAATTTCGGGTAACTTTATTTGTAATCCCAAGGGAGGTGTGTTTTTCTAATACGTCTGCATAAGTATCGCGACGAATTCGGTATCGTTGGATTCCTCTCATCATCTACACTGCATATATGTAGGTTTTCAATGAACGGAAGCCACATTCTTGGCCTGATAGCAGAAAAGGGACATGAAAGCTAACAGGAAAATTGCAGGGTAAATTGTAAATAATATGCACAGACTCACTTTATTGTCTAATGCTGGGGCCTGTTCCCTCTGCGACCATATTAGGAGGTGCCGCCCCTGATCCCCCGCCCAGGAAAACTAAGAATCCTTTACGTGGCAGAAGAACGGCAGACAGACTTGGCACACCGCGGTCGTCACCGTCTCTCCTGCCGTGAATACAGGAGGATTCTTTGTTTTCCTGGGCGGGGGTTGGGGGGTGGGGGTCGCAGGGAGCACAGTCCCCAGCATTAAACAATATAAGAGACTGATACTGTTTATATTATTTACATTTTACCCCGCTGACATCCTGGTAGCTTCCATGTCCTCTGCAATTGGGAGCAATATTGTGGGGGTTTGTGGGGATTCCTCGCAATAATTTCTGTATATTCGGAAAGCAAACAGTGATAGGAATCCAGCGATACCAAAATCATCACGGTCCATTATGCGGACTATTAGAAAAAATGTCCTAAACGGGAATTTGAAAATGGTGACAATTTGCTCTATCAAGAGTGTTTACTGAAGCTGAGTCGAATCTTTCTTGCAATAAAAACGAAAGGAAGAAGGTTAGAAAAAAAAAACGGTATAATACACATAGACAAGGAATTCATAACAAAGAGGATACATGTTACTTATGAAAACTATAAACAATCTTTTTTGTTGTTGTTAGACTTTACAATAATTAAGTCATCAGTCAACTGCAATATATATTTTTCTCCAATAAGTAGTTCCCTGATGGATGGCAATCCTATAAATTTTGGAGAAAAAGACAATATTTAATTTAATAATTACCTACAGTCAGTTTCTGGAACTATTCTAATAAGGGATTCAGAGATATTATCGCTGGATTTACGGGCGTCCAGGTAGGTGGCGTCCTAATATATCCTGGGGCGGCTTTAATACCTGCACTGATGAACTAGTGTAAAAAAGTGTCATAAACTTCGACAAACAACTGAGCAGGCAAAGGGTAGAGAAGTTGCGCAGCTCGCTTTAAATCTCAAGAAAAAAAGTGGATTTATCAGAAGTTGCCGACACGGTTTCGTAGTTATATGCTTTGTAACCCTTTGTGCAAACTTTGAAGTTGGGTACGCAGAAGTTTTTAGTACCTACCAGTATTACGGAATCTTTTTTTGGGGGAAAAACTTTGATCAAAATGAAGCAAAAAAATGCCGGGGAAACGATTATGCATAATTCAATCAATGAGGCTTATGCGGGTTTAATAAAAGATGTAATAAAATAACCCAGGATGTTTTGAGCGTAACTGCAAGGTCAAGTGAGTGTACTTTAATTGTTTAATGTCTGTTCCTGCAATTCTTCAAACAGGATTG
>NC_091558.1:2338231-2340731 GCF_042767895.1 Penaeus vannamei
TTATATCTTTCTATTTATATCATATATGCATACCGTACAGGAACATGTGCATATGAACGCTACCTTCGAATATGTGTTATTAATCAATAAATAAAAATATCTCCCTTAAACGTGCAATGCTGGGTAATTTTATTTATTGAGTCGGGAATTTGGAGAGGAAAACTTTGTGCCTGGTAAGAGTGAAAATTTGTTCTATCAATAGTTGAGTTTACTTAAGCTGAATTTAATCTTTCTCGTAATAAAAAAGAAAGGAAGATAACAAGAAAGAATCCGGTATAATGTACATAGACGAGGAATTCGTAACAACAAAAGGGATGCATGTTACTTGTGACATCTCTAATCCTATTAAGTCATCAGTCAACTTCAATATATACTCTTTTCCAGTATTATACTTTTAAAGCGATCATGAGTTGAAATTTTGAAAACAATATAAATATAAAGAATAGGGAGAGTAAACGTTGATAAATAATCTTCTAAATTGGGTGATGATACGATATACATAAAGGCATACAACTACCTTTTCTTGATAACGTCAAAATGAAAAATACAGCTCTAGCTGCGTGACTTCATTATTTTTTTCATACATTATGACATTAATTGTGAGTCTTCAGTCAAATTGATATAAATAAGATACAAAAACTGACAAACTGCTGAAATCAGCGTAAGTGATAAGAAATACTTTCACAATGCAAACAATGGCAATTATTTCCATTAATTATTATCCGCCAGTCATCACGTGACGTGAGAGGGCCTGTTCACTTCGTTGACTTGTTAATCGTTTTACACCCCCTTCCTACTAAAAGAAAAAAAAAAAGAAAAGTAAAAGAAAAACATAAAATATTCGTATGATTTACTAATAAGTGGGTTTGGGGAAAAACGGAGTTATTAAAAGACTTTGAGGTGAAATGTACACTTCGATTTAATAGGCCAGAGTGAGTTGCGAATGTGACATGTGTCCAAGATTTCTTTGACACTGTTCAGGGATATGGAAATGTTTTTTGGAAGTTTAGTAAACATAAACGAGTTATTTTTCAGTCATACGCATTTTTAGAAATGCCCATTGGCTTATTAAACCAACAAACAAAAAATAATAATACTAAAATAAAATGGAAATCAAAAGCTTTTCTCCAATAAGGCGATGAGTGCGTGGAACAGACGTGGAAGTTCACTAAACATTAACGAATTATTTTTCAGTCATACATTTTAAGAAATTTTCATTGGCTTATTAAACAACAACAACAACTACAACAACAGCAACAGCAACAACAGCAACAATGCAACACAAATAAATAGAGAAAATAAAATAGATAAATATAAAATAGAAATCAACGGCTTATTAAACAACAATAACAACAATAGCAACAACAACAGCAACAATGCAACACAAATAAAAAGAGAAAATGGAATAGATGAATATAAAATAGAAATCAAAGCCTTTTCTCCAATAAGGCGATAAAAGCGTGAAACAGACTGGACATGTTATGACAGACATCTGCTTTCATATTTGTTTATAAGTCATGTTCCCTTGACATGTGAACATACATTTCCATTAGTAAGCTTAGAAATCTAATGAACTCGATAACTTTGGCCTGTGAGTTCAAAATGGAGCTATTTACTTATAGATGTGACGCTAATGCATACTAAATGTGTGTACACAGGCCATGCAGATTTAATAATGGACTCTAAATTGCTTATATTTCCAATTTATTTCTTTTTAGTTGCCGGATACAATATGAAATATGATTGAACATTGTGAACACTCTTGGGCCCAGGAAAGTATCGAACAGTAGCGATCGCCGATAAATGGAATGGAAATGGAAATGGAAATGGAGGAAGTGAGAAAGAGAAGCACCTCTTTCCATCCCACAGCTGACGTGGGATAAGATGAAATGAATAAATTAATAACAATGAAGTGAGAGTACGTCACTGAATTCATCTGCGTGGCGAGGGGATAAAAGAACAGAAGTTTATTTACAAGGACACTTATTAAATCCCCCATTGTCCTTACAGAAAAAAAAACAAAAAACAAAACAAAAACAAACCGGATCCGAAATAATCAACACACATTATGCAATACTCGTAATTCCTCGCGTATACCTCTCTCTCTCTCTCTCTCTCTCCTCTCTCCTTCTCATTAAGGATAAAAAAAGACGACGTGCATGAAATTAGCCACGAGTCGAGAGGGAGAATCTAATGGCGAGACTGAAGCTGCTTCCGAACCTTCGCGCTTCCTTGTCTCAGCTGTAATGAGACGACCAGAAGGGGAACAGCTGGCTGATGGTTGCTGGTTATTAAGGATTTGCTGGAAGGTACTGCTGCTGAGCCGTGGAGATCTGACACTTGAAGGAAATGGTTTGTTTAAGTGGGATGACCATGGGTATATATATATATATATATATATATATATATATATATATATATATATATATATATATATATATATATATATATATGTATACATATATATGTGTATATATATATATATATATATATATATATA
>NC_091558.1:2380731-2383231 GCF_042767895.1 Penaeus vannamei
TTGAGATATATATCTACGTCAATTTCGTATATTTTCTTAATATATTTTCCTTTAATTAACGTGAACCTAAATACATGAATTTCGTCCACATAAGCACATAGGTATCGTACATTTTCTTACTGTAATTTCCCCCAACGTAAACCTAAAAAACATTCATTTCGTAAATTCTCTTAAACGTATTCTTTTCCAACGTAGACCTAAATGCATAAATATCATACAACATCAAGAGGCCTGAGACATCAATGCACTTCTTAGTACCACCATACCCGGTCTTAGTACCATCTCCGTTAGCAAAGAGAAAGAAAGAGACACGGAAAGGCCTGAACGACAAAGAACCAAGAAGACCCATCGCTGCTACGCCTTGTATCGACAGAGTGGTCTTTGAACACAAAAGGAAAAAGATTCTGATTCTGACAAGACTTCGGCTCTGCCCTCAAGCATCAGCTGGGGACTCTATTACCATGTACCTTTTTCTGTCTATATTTCCTTCGTGTGTACATTTCCGTTTCAATGCTTCTCCGATTTATGTAGGGGCTTCTGACAACCCTTTATCGTAGAGATAGAGAGCACTGTGATAAATATAGGAAATGAATGATAATATAGAAGTATACTTATAGTTTCCAGACTGTTGAGTATTTTTCTTGCGCGGGGAATAATACTTTTTTTATGCGCGAAAAAAACATCTTGTCTACATTTGCGCGGACGGATCTGCGGACGGATGATGAAACAAGTGCGCGAAAAGGTCAAAAGAATTTTATGCGCGGAAGATGATTTAAAAAAGAACTAAGTGTGCAAGGAAAATTACCCGAGAACTATATATACCAGAATTCGACGATGGAGAGCAAGCTTAAAATGTGTTGTTAACATTATATACATTTTTTTTCTCACCTTTTATCCCTATCTCTGACAATATCTATTTGATTATATAATAAATAACTGGGAAAATGGAACGGATTTCCTCCCACTCAAGTTTTATTTTTGTCTCAATATGTAAAATTCAATCAAGTAATTAAATTGCCCCCCCCGCAAAAAAAAAAAAAAGAAAAAAAAATCCAAGAAATAAAATATCTATAAAAAAAATCTGGGAGTTAGAAAACTTCTCCAATAATCTGGGATTACGTTATATGTCAAGGATACGATATTGACATCAGAAATAGAGGTTCACGAGACCAAATTATCGAATGATATATATATATATATATATATATATATATATATATATATATATATATTTTTTTTTATTATTATTATTATTATTTTTTAAAATGAATCTACATTCAGACAAAACCCATCATCAAATTATCTATTGAAAGCTTAGCAAGATAGAAATAAAAACTTTGTACCACTAGAGTTTCCAGGTGATCAAGTGATTCATACGTGAAATGAAAGCTACTTATAATTAGTGACCCATACATGATTTCCCATAATGAAGCGTATCCGAAGCAAGAAATGAACAATGAACCGTGTTTCTGTCCGAGCCATTGTACGTTTTACAGGACAGTGAGCAAAATTAGACCTCCTAATGCATAATAATCATGTTAACACGATTCAATAGGTTTTGCTGTGACATTTTACCTCTAAAGATGATGTAACAGTGATACGACACCTGCCTCGTCTAATACAATCGCGAGTTGGGCTTCAGAAATGGTATGAAATTCGATTTTATATTTTTGAATGTTAAGACTGTGCGACTGTGCCGTTGTCTACATTAGGGAATGTAGGCTTATACACAGACACTCACACAGTGAAAGTATGAGAAAGACGTGTGTGTGTGTGTGTGTGTGTGCGTGTGTGTGTGTGTGTGTGTGTGTGTGTGTGTGTGTGTGTGTGTGTGTGTGTGTGTGTGTGTGTGTGTGTGTGTGTGTGTGTGTGTGTGTGTGTGTGTGTGTGTGTGAGAGAGAGAGAGAGAGAGAGAGAGAGAGAGAGAAAGAGAGAGGCCTATGCCTGAGTCTTGTAAAAAAAATGAATAAGAAGTAAATAATCCTCGTTATTTAACGACCACATATTTCAGATTTGATTATTTTTATTAATGATTAGTAGCAATTTACATAATACCAGGTAGAGTATCATATAATTTCACATTTTTGGGGTGAGATTGGAAAAATATTTTGATCGAAGTTACAGCAATATACATCGGCCTTAGCAAACAAAGGCGAAATGGGAAAAGATAAGACAATGCAATAACTCTAAATAAAAGTCTGTAGTTTGGATGTGTTATATGTTATTATAAATTATAAGTAAATATATAACATAAATGAAATTAATACATGACTTTTCCCTTATTTATTTCGATCTGAAATTACTACGTACTTTCTTCCTTATTCATTTTCGATCTAAATAGCGTACCTCTCGCAGTATTTAATGGTTGTTACTGATGTCCCAGTGTTTTTTTGCATTATGCTACTTAACAATAATGCACAGTTTTTAAACGAGAAAGATTTTTATGATGGTGATGATGATACTGATACTGATAATGGTAATGGTAATGATGATGATGATG
>NC_091558.1:2430731-2433231 GCF_042767895.1 Penaeus vannamei
CTTCTCATATCCTTTCATCATCCACTTCCTCATGTACCATCTTTTCTTCTCCTCCACTTCCTTCAATTATTCTTTCTTTCTCATATCCGTTCATCATCCACTTCCTCATGTACCATCTTTTCTTCTCCTCCTCCACTTCCTTCTCTTATTCTCTCTTCCTCATATCCTTTCATCATCCCCTTCCTCGTTCTTCATCTTTTTCTTCTCCTCCTCCACTTCGTTCAATTATTTTTTCTTTCTCATTTTCTTTTATCATCCACTTCCTCTTGTGCCATTTTTTCTTTTCCTCCGCTTCCTTCTCTTATTCTTTTTTTCTCATATCCTTCCATCATCCACTTCCTCGTTCGTCCTCTTTTCTTCTCCTCCACTTCCTTCTCTTATTCTTTCTTTCTCATATCCTTCCATCGTCCACTTCCTCATGTACCATCTTTTCTTCTCCTCCTCCACTTCCTTCTCTTATTCTTTCTTTCTCATATCCTTCCATCATCCACTTCCTCATGCACCATCTTTTCTTCTCCTTCTCCACTTCCTTCTCCTATTCTCTCTTTCTCATATCCTTCCATCATCCACTTCCTCATGTACCATCTTTTCTTCTCCTACTCCACTTCCTTCTCCTATTCTTCCTTTCTCATATCCTTTTATCATTCACTTCCTCTTGCGCCATTTTTTCTTCCCCTCCACTTCCCCTTCTCCTATTTCTTCCTTTCTCATATCCTTCCATCATCCACTACCTCATATACCATCTTTTCTTCTCCACCACCTTCTCCTATTCTTTCTTTCTCATATCCTTTCATCATCCACTTCCTCATGTACCATCTTTTCTTCTTCTCCTCCACTTCCTTCTCTTATTCTTTCTTTCTCATATCCTTCCATCATCCACTTTCTCATGTACCATCTTTTCTTCTCCTCCACTTCCTTCTATTCTTCCTTTCTCATATCCTACCATCATCCCCTTCCTCGTTCTTCATCTTTTCTTCTCCTCCTCCACTTCCTTCTCTTATTCTCTCTTTCTCATATCCTTCCATTATCCTCTTCCTCATGTACCATCTTTTCTCCTCCTCCACTTCCCTCTCTTATTCTCTCTTTCATCATCCCCTTCCTCGTTCTTCATCTTTTTCTTCTCCTCCTCCACTTCGCTCCCCCTTTGTCCACTTTCCAGGAAAAGGCTCGTGTGTGTGGAATCGAACCCTACACGGCTCGTAACCACAAGGAATGTGTGTGGAATTTTTTTGAGAATGTGTTTGCCAGATTTCCAAAATACTCGGGCTGTGTCGAGAGAAAGAAATTATTGATCGAAGGAAAATCACTGAAAAGTTCTTCGACTCAGGTGGCTCTAGTGTCACTGATGTTAACTATGAGGAGCTGTAGTTTTAAAAGTGTAGACTGAAATATAGGTGTAGAACCAAGTAGATTAATAAAAGAGAGGGTATGAAACCAAGTAGATTAATAAAAGAGTGAAGGAAAAAATAAGATTAGATAAAAAAGTGGGAAACGTGTATGTGATTTTCACTATTCTACTTTTTTCTTTCTTGTGTGATATGTGTACATTTAGGAAAAAAAAGAAAAGAAAGAAAAAAAAATATATATACGTACATATCTCTTTGATTAACGTTCCATGAGTACAACCGAGAAAACACTTATTTATTTTCTCTGAATGAAGGAAAAAATTTCGTTTTTCTTTTAACTTTTTCTCATTTCTTAGGTACTGTCCTGGACACACAGATAACTCTCTCTCTCTCTCTCTCTCTCTCTCTCTCTCTCTCTCTCTCTCTCTCTCTCTCTCTCTCTCTCTCTCTCTCTCTCTCTCTCTCTCTCTCTCTCTCTCTCCTCCCTCCCTCCCTCCCTCCCTCCCTCTCTCTCTCTCTCTCTCTCTCTCTCTCTCTCTCTCTCTCTCTCTCTCTCTCTCTCTCTCTCTCTCTCTCTCTCCCTCCCTCCATCTTTATCTTATCTTATCACCAACTTATCACCAACGAGTCAATTGCTATTCCTTCTTATCTCAACTGTTTATCCTTTTCCTTATTAGAAAGATCATCTTTTTATCATTATCTTTAAAGTTATAATGAACAAACGGTCAACTATAATAATAACAGTAGAGTTATGTTAAAGATTTACGTACCTGGCAGTGTACCTCATTCTTATTTCTATAATGATAATAATAATAATAATGATAATAATAATAATGTTAATAATAATAATAATAACAATAATAATAATAATAATATTAATAATAATAATAATAATGATAATAATAATAATAATGATAATAATAATAATGATAATAATAATGATAATAATAATAATGATAATAATCATCATCATCATCATCATCATAATAACAGATAATATTGTTATCTATCAATGATAACAAATAACACGAAAAATAGAACAAAAACACATCATCGCCAAGAACAGCATAGCACTACCTACCAACCGGCCCATACTGAAGACCAGACCTCTCCAATACGACTCTTAAACCTCTCCTTCTGCTACGCCTCTCACT
>NC_091558.1:2438231-2445731 GCF_042767895.1 Penaeus vannamei
TACGTATATCCGCCTCTCTCTCTCTCTCTCTCTCTCTCTCTCTCTCTCTCTCTCTCTCTCTCTCTCTCTCTCTCTCTCTCTCTCTCTCTCTCTCTCTCTCTCTCTCTCTCTCTCTCTCTCTCCCTCTCTCTCTCTCTCTCTCTCTCTCTCTCTCTCTCTCTCTCTCTCTCTCTCTCTCTCTCTCTCTGTGTTTATCTGTTTATCGTACACTCATAGAAACAATACTTACCAACAACACACAGAGTACGAATTTACAATACACGTAATAACCCGGTACACCTACACTGCCCATCCCGCCTGGCTATACTGCCCATCCCGCCTGGCTACACTGCCCATCCCTGCCTTAGAGGAAGCGATATAAAAAGCATCGTTACCATTTACGGCGTGAGACCCTTGCCGATTCCCCGGTCCTCTCTCTCTCTCTTAAAGCGAACGGGAAGAGAAGGATGCGGCACCCGCTCTTGGTCTCCGTCTTCTCCTGCTCCCTCTCTTTCTTTCTCTCTTTTTCTCTCTCTGTCTGTGTCTTTTTCTTTGTCTCTTTGTCTGTCTCTGTTTCCGTCTTTGTCTGTCTCTGTTTCCGTCTCTGTCTCCCTGTCTTTTTCTTTGTCTTTGCCTTTTTGTCTGTCTCTGTTTCCGTCTCTGTCTGTCTGTCTGTCTCTCATTCTCGGTGTTTCTCTTTCTCTCCCGCTCTCTCTCTCGGTCTTTCTCCTTCTCTCTCAATCTTTCTCTTTTTTTTCTCTCTCTCCCTCTCCCTCCCTCCCCCTCTCTCTGTCTGTCTGTCTTTCTCTTTCTCTATCTTTCTATTTCTCTATCTATATATAGTTCTTTATCTATCCATCTATCTACCTTTATCCCTCTCACTTCTTTTCCTTTTGATTTAGTCTCTCCTTTTTCACGTTCACAAAGACGGAAGGAATGGAGACAGGAATATGAGTTTCTGCTTCGTCCATCTCCATTGTTTGCATGTGACATTGTTTCATTTCTTATTTTTCTCGGCTCCTACAAAACTCTCTCTCTCTTTCTCATTCCCCTTGTCCTCCCCTTCCTCCCATCCTTCTCTCTTCCCCTTCCTTCTCTCCTCCTTCCCCTCATCCCCATCTCACAACCCTTCCTTTTCTCTTTCGTCTATTCTTTTCCCCTCTTTCCATTTCCACAATTCTATTCAAGAATTAGGCGAAGGACGCAGCCCATGACGACAACCCAACATTACAAAAAAAGAGAGAAAAAAGAACGATTCTCTCTATATAAATACATTTCGTACACTCAAGCGGACTCCTTTTTCCATGAAAGGTATTATATTTCCTAGTTTTTTTCCGACATTCGAAAGTTTTCCAGGACTTTCCTCCCGACGAAAGGGAAACGTCCCTTTGTATGAAAGTGCGTGAGGAGTCACACACACGTAAAAACAGAAGACGATACCAAACGCGTCAGTTTTGGGTGGTTCACGCCGCCCTCTCCTCGCTCCTCCACCTCTCTCTCCTGGGTGGACGGCAGCGTGTGACATCTATTCTCAAATCCCTCCTTTTCCTTTAAAACAGATTAATTAAGGATTATCAAATATATTCTCAAATTCCTCCTTTTCCTATAAAAACAGACTAATTAAGGATTATCAAAACGAGGAAAGTGATTTACCCCAATTCCTCATAAGGTTCAGATTCACGTATCATGAGCCTCTGTCCGCTTGGAAATTGCAAAGAATTACCCACACGGGGTACAAGGGGGCGTGGCGAACCAGGTGGAACTACGAACCACGTGGTCTGGACTAATAGCATGTGATCACGTGGTCTATGGGCTTGCTGGTGTAATATGCTATGTAGGATGTTATATGGTGAGAGAGAGAGAGAGGGAGAGAGAGAGAGAGAGAGAGAGAGAGAGAGAGAGAGAGAGAGAGAGAGAGAGAGAGAGAGAAAGAAAGAAAGAAAGAAAGAAAGAAAGAGAGAGAGAGAGAAGAGAGAGAGAGAGAGAGAGAGAGAGAGAGAGAGAGAGAGAGAGAGAGAGAGAGAGAGAGAGAGAGAGAGAGAGAGAGAGAGAGAGAGAGAGAGAGAGAGAGAGAGAGAGAGAGAGAGAGAGAGAGAGAGAGAGAGAGAGAGAGAGAGAGAGAGAGAGAGAGAGAGAGAGAGAGAGAGCGAGAGAGAGAGAGAGAGAAAGAGAGAGAGAGGAAAGAGAGAGAGAGAGCGAGAGAAAGAGAGCGAGAGAACGAGCAGAGAGAGAGAGAGAGAGAGAGAGAGAGAGAGAGAGAGAGAGAGAGAGAGAGAGAGAGAGAGAGAGAGAGAGAGAGAGAGACAGAGACAGAGACAGAAACAAAAACAGAGAAAAGGCATGGAGGGGAGAATACGTCATCATAATCTCTCTCTCTCTCTCTCTCTCTCTCTTATGCTTCGCATTTCAAACTCCCAAGCCTAATTATATCAAAGCAAAAACATAATTTCGCCAAAAGTCATCACAATGACATCTAAAATCCCTCCTTTTTCCTATAAAAACAGATTAATTAAGGATTATCAAAACGAGGAAAGTGATTTACCTCAATTCCTCATAAGGTTCAGATTCACGTATCATGAGCCTCTGTCCGCTTGGAAATTGCAAAGAACCCTCTCTTGCAATTGTTAAAGGATAATAAGCTTGTGGATCACCAGAACCGGACTAAATACAAAAGACCGGAATGTCGAGCAAAATCCTGAGAGTAATGCGGCGTCGGCGCAATAGATGGCGTTAGTGAGCATTTCGTGACGTCATTTTATATCGTCTGTTTGTTTACATTTTTTTTAATGCGTTAGATAGCATGTTTCCTGTCTTTTTTATATATTTTTTTTATCAGAACTTAAGAGACGATTGCAGACGAAGAGGTGAAGGGGGAAGGGGAAGGGGAAGGGAGGGTGAGGGTGAGGGAGGGGAAGAGGAAGGGGGAGGGAAAGAGGGGGGAGGTGAAGGGTGAGGGAAAAGGGGCGGGGTGAAGGGGGAAGGGGAAGGGAAGGGGTGGGTGAGGGAGGTGAATGGAAAGGTGGAGGTAAAGAGGGAGTGAAGGGGAAGAGGAGGGAAGAGGGGAGAGTGAGGGGAGGTGAAGGTGGAAGTGGGAGGGAGAGGGGAGGTGAAGGGGGAAGGGTGAAGCAAGGGGGAAGGGAGAAGGAAGGGATAAGCACCGGAGAGAGGGAAGGTGAAAGGATGACGATCAAAGGAAAGGCGAGAGAAGAGTGAGGAGAGAAGAAAAGGAAGGAGGAAGAAACGGACACACACACACACACACACACACACACACACACACACAAACACACACACACACATACATATTTATATGTATAACACATGTATGTACGTATGAATGCATAGGCCTACATACTGCCTAAAGTGGTTTGACGTAAAATGTGAATGAAACACTAAAAAATAAAGCTCCAAACAGGATACACGGAACATTTCTTTATTGCATAACGAACCCCCCCCCCACCCCCAACCCCCCCAACCCCCCAACCCTCCACTTTTGCATGAGGTAATGTCAAATGTCGCTTTCTCTGTAAACGCAATATTTATTTATTTATTTTTCTAATAAATGAGTTACCTGTTCATTTACCTGACGCATTCATTTCATTAAATAAATAGTTATGCCGAACGTAACGTGAGGATTCCTGCAGAACCATTATTGTTGCAGCGAATGCGTTGGATGGATCTTTGCAAGGCCAATTAATGCAGAAGCAAAGACCATATTGAACGAAATAACAGACTGAACGAATCCTTTTAATGGACGAACGCACCATTGGTATCTCCACTTCGGACGATTTCATCAGATTTAGTTTACCGGGAATAAACGAACCGCGAGAAATAGACCTGTGTATTGATCTCTCTCAAAAAGCGACCAACTTGACCGGAAATAAAAGGTTCGGGAAGGATCACCAGCGCAAGATATTCCATCTGTTACATACCACTTCGTCCTGACATGGAATTCGGGGCTTAATTACCATAAAATTCATGCACTACCGAATTTCTCGTGCATGACCATATATATACTTCTCGTTACAGTTAATGTTGGAAGAATTTGAGGGTTCCAGGCACAGACATGCTTTCCACCATGCATGCACTGGGGAAGTTAGTAAAAACAGAAACAGCCCTTTTTATGTCTGTGAGAAACAATGTCTACGTTTGCTGTCAAAGGTAATTGGTGTTGAAAAGTTTTAACAACACTTAACAGTTGCTTTGAGGAACTCCATTTCTATTTATTCATATCTCAGAGAGAGAGAGAGAGAGAGAGAGAGAGAGAGAGAGAGAGAGAGAGAGAGAGAAAGAGAGAGAGAGAGAGAAATAGATAGACAGATAGATAGAGAGAGAGAGAGAACAGACAGAGAGACAGAGAGACAGACAGAGAGAGAGAGAGAGAGAGAAAGAGAAAGAGAGACAGAGACAGAGAGACAGAGAAAGAGAGAGAGAGAATGCCTTCCCCCTAAAAAAAAAAAAAAAAAAAAAAAAAAAAATACGACCTTTACTAACTTTCATTCTCCAAAGTCTACTCAGAGCTTACGATTTTTACCCTTACGGACCCAACGCCCGTCCCTTTCCCTCAAAGCCAAGAGAACCCACGGGAAGGGCGGGGGATCAACGTGTCCTGGACGAGAATACAGTCTCCCACACATGTCCGTGGTAAGCTAACCCCTTCTTTCACATTTCCTTTAAGACTGTTGTGATGTATCTAACTAAAGACGATAAGCAGATGCCCGAGGATTGTGAACCTACATCTGCTGTCCTTTTTGGTATTGTTGTGTTTTGATTTTTCCCCATCCTCCCATCCTTCCTTCCTCCCTTCCCCTTCCCTTCCCCCATCCTTCCTTCCTTCCTCCCCTTCCCCTTCACCATCCTTCCTTCCTCCCTTCCCCTTCCCCTCCCCCATCCTTCCTTCCTTCCTCCCCTTCCCCTTCACCATCCTTCCTTCCTCCCTTCCCTTTCCCCCTCCTCTTACCCTTCCTCAATCTTCCTTCCTCCCCTCCCCCATCAGGTTTGAAATACATAAGATGTACACTAGATATCCCAGTGCTTACTTACATGTTTTCCTGCAGAGTTTACCCTTTATATAAGACCTATGTGGAAAAAGGTATGAATGAGACTGGATATCTTCACAATACAAGAGATGTATTTGACCGGTTTCGATTACGTCTTCGTCGGAAATAAATGAATTGAATTACTGACGGAGACATAATCGAAACCGGTCAAATACATCTCTTGTATTGTGAAGATATCCAGTCTCATTCATACCTTTTCTACATTTGTCAGCATGGATACGGTTTATATAAGACCTAATTAGAAAATGTCGTTGCATTACGTTTTCACAAGGAATTCTGTATTCTCTAATCTTCTTTCAGGTTTCTCCGAGTTAATAAGATGTGTTATTTAATAGATCAGTCTTTGACATGAATGATTACTTTCATGCTGCCACGGTCAAGCAATTTCCAAGACCCTGTTTATGAAAACCGAGAAATGAGGAAATCGAAAGAGGCTGGAAAAGAAGAACATAAAACGATAGACTTAGATAGATAGACTTAGATAGAAGAACATTTCACAGACTTTTAACATTTGATAACGAGATTTACAATCTAATCTTCCCCTACAGTGTAAAATCTCGTTATTGAGTCACAGGTTCCGATCCGCATTTAATGAATGTGTATGTTTAATGTAAGAAAATCGGGCGGTTTGTTAAAATTGTGCCAGGCACGATCTAATAGACTCTCATTGCACAGACATGCACATAGACAGAAATAAATACGTATCTATCCTTCTAGACACGCATATCTACCATGCAGATCGAAAAATAAATGTATATTTATTTAATAGATCGATAGTTATGCATTCATTTCTGTGTATAAAGCTGTCTGTTTATACGAATACTCATTGGGTCGGGCCTGGTACAATTTTAACATCCCAGCCGTAAGTGTATATTAGCCAAGGCCGGAAAATACTCATCATTAACTCCTTCCTGTTGCTGTTACGTCACAAGACATTTTTTTTATAAGAATACTACATACACGACAAACCCATAGAAGCAATCTCTCATTCCAGGATTCATACGTACACCTTTTATTACAATGTTCAGTGTTTCAGTGTAATCGTCGTCTTTATTGATATACTAGTATACTGATAATTCAAAATCGAATTTGAAAAGTTGGTGTTGTTCCTAATTCACCATCCTCGCTTGTCATAGGAACGAATAAATGGTTATTATTTCTTTGCGTTATAATATACGTTCCTGTGACAATTTATACCTCCAGCTTGAAGTACGATTAGCCGCATCACGTGACAATCTTCATATATTATGGAAAATGTTCGCATATATTTTTCATCGCAGAAATATATGCGGACGTATATACATACTCACTACTCACTTCAACGACCTGCCAGTGCAGCTTTCGGTTGCATCATCACATTACATTGTTCTTGCGTTCGTCTGAGATGTATATATTGCTTTAAATTCTTATTTCTTATGATAAATACCTTTGGCATTTAGGACTTCGAGAGCTGATTGCTTCGGCCAAATTCTCCTTGTAAGGACCTGTCAAGAAGTATTCAAATATGTTTGTTTACTTAAAATGCTGGCTATGCTGTTCGATTATCATGGCCATACTTAGGGTCTCGATCGCACAGTAGCATCCACACAAAATGTACAAGATGACCTCTGGGCTTGTTGTGATGGGATGTGCAATATTATCAGGGCCTTTATCATTATTTTCAGAGTCCGTAAAACAAAGAAAAGAAGATAAAAATTTTCCTGAGCGTTTAGTCAATAAGAATTCTATAAGTTAGCATCGTGCTGGCCATTCCTACACCGTTCAATCCTGGCCCAGCAAAATATTGTTTTTTGGACACAATCCCTCCACAGGTCCGACGAATGTGACCCCGTTAATCCTCCTCTTTTTCCTCTCTATCTATTCCCATGTTTTATCCATACCCCTCTTTTAACCGCCCTTTCCCCTGCCACTAATCTGTACTTTACGATGCAAAGATTGCCACGTGATACACTCTGCAAACTTCGCCAATAACTTAATTTTCATGACTTCTGACCCTTTGCCATAACTGTCGTATAAAAAGCCCAAGTAGGTCATGTTCGCCAAACCACCGGACGAAACGAGCAATCAAGTGTTTTATAGGCCGAGGCGGCAGGTGGAGGTGGCGACCTGTGCCGACACACCCACGGAATACAGTGTACTCTTAAGGATGGTGTGTCAGTCTCTGCTGCGCTTGCATTGCTTAAGTATTCGGTTGCTACAACAACTGCTACTAATATTATTATTGCTGCTGCTGCTGCTGCTACTGCTGCTGCTGCTGCTACTACTACTACTACTACTACTACTACTACTACTACTGCTGCTGCTGCTGCTGCTGCTGCTGCTGCTGCTGCTGCTGCTGCTGCTGTTGCTGCTGCTGCTGCTGCTATATTACTACTGCTACTACTACTACTGCTGCTGCTGCTGCTGCTCCTCCTCCTCCTCCTCCTTCTCCTACTACTATTACTACTACTACTACCACTAC
>NC_091558.1:2463231-2465731 GCF_042767895.1 Penaeus vannamei
ACGGCTTCAGTGACAGTTCCACGCCCTCGTTCCACCAGAAGAGAAGCGCGACCCCACAATCCTCCCTCGTAAAACACACACCAACTGCAAGGAATAGCTCTATCATGCGCCCCTTAAATACCACCGATATCATAAGAGAATTTATCGTCCCTAAAGCTCAGACGACATGAACACATATATTTATTCGCGTGCGGCAGAAGAGTTCAAATTCAAATTCAAATACTTTATTCCATTAATTACAATGGGTATTCTCTTTACATATAAGGTGTTTACACAATGCAATAGGGTGCTATGAACATTATACAATGCTTGTGGAACAAAATTACACATAACAATAATACCATATGTGATTGAAATATCGTGCTGGGCTTGATGTTTATGCGCCTGATGTCATTGATATTTCAGTAGATGTTCTTTCACTTTTGTTTTAAATGTCTTTAGAGCAAATCCCTCAATGTGCTTTTTGTTAGCATGCAGGCCAAATCGACGAGCATAATGCGTGTGTATTTATGACCCATAAATAAATATGATTTACCTACATATTTGAATACTGTTACCAGGAGAAAAGCTTGTAGAGTGGAACACGTGTGGATATACATAGGCACAGACAAAAACATATATCTATATCTATGTCGATCTATCTATCTGTAAATCATTTCCTATGTGTCTATTTTGTATATGTTTATGTTTAGTTCTATCTAAAAATCTCTGTCTATCTCAGTCTTTATATTTATTTATCTATTTCATGTTTACTTCTATCTATTTGTCGCTGTGTCTAACTCTAACTATCGATAACTATGTGTCTATCTCTATATGTCTATATCTATGTCTCTCTATATATCTATCTATTTGTCTATGTATGTATGTATGTATGTATCTATGTATGCATGTATATATCTGTTTATCTACATACCAGTCTGTATATATATCTACTTATCTCCCTCTTTCTACCTGTTCATCCATTTCTCTCTCTCTCTCTCGCTTTCTCTCTCTTTCTCTCTCTCTCTCTCTTTCTCTCGGTATAAAGGTAGATAGGTAGATAAATTCTCGTTAGCTAATTGATTCATTTATTTATACACGTAATATACTTATCAATTTACTCATGTATATAAACTTATTTATGTATTCATTTATTTACTTATTGACTCACCTATTCATCTTCGTACACAGGTACTTCATTATACAACATATACCTTCCTTAACATATAGCCCGCGGCATGTTCATCAGACGGGGACACCGGAAAGAAAAAAGGCAAAAAAAAAAAAAAAAAAAAAAAAAAAAAAAAGTTTTAACAAATTGATTATGTAAAAAGTTTATGAAAAGATCTCTCACTCGAGGACCTTTTCAAGATGAAAGAGTTCTTGCCTTTGAGGTCATCGTTACAACAAAGGGTCACTCAGTGGTTACTTTAATGACAAAAGGCTAACATTAAAGAGAAAAGGGAGAAAGGGGAAAAGGGGAGGTGGAGGGGAGAGGAGAAGAAGAGGAGGAGGGAGGGGAGGGGAAGGGCATTGTTCAAATTTCGTTCGGTGTGGAAGAAAGAAACTCATTAATAAAGTTCAGAGAGTTTTGTCTTCTTCATCGTTTTCTTCTTCTTCTTCTCTCTCTCTTTTCTTTTTTTTTTCTAGACACCTCACGATACAAAATGGAGTTTTGTCTTCATCGTTTTCTTCTTCTTCTACTTCTTCTTCTCTCTCTCTTTTTCTTTTGTTCTTTTTCTTGACAACTCACGATACAAAATGTTTTATCTTCTCCATCGCTTTCTTCTTCTTCTCCTTCTTCTCCTCTCTCTCTCTCTCTCCTTTCTTTTTTTTAGACACACCTCACGATACAAAATGGATAACACCATAGATAAAAAAAACAAAAACTAACCGCTGGTAAAACGCCTCCCTGTATGCATAATGTAATCAGGTCCATCACGTAACGATCTCAAGGGACGAGCAAGAAGGGACAAAGACCCCGTGGCCACACCATAGGCACTCGGCCACGTGACCCAGAGGAGGTGGCACTGGGCAGGACACCGGAGGAGGCACCGCGGACTCAGGGCGGGAAGGGGGGGGGGGGTTATACCTATCAGTACAGAAGTGCATATATGCATGCAAACAGACATATAAACATATGTATATGTATGTACATACACACACACACACACGCACACATATATATATATATATATATATATATATATATATATATATATATATATATATATATATATACATGTATACATATATATATATATATATATATATATATATATATATATATATATATATATGTATATATCTATATATACCAATATATATTTATATATATATATATATATATGTATATATGTATATATATATATATATATATATATATATATATATATGCATACTTATATGCATATATATATTTGGACATATGTATATATATATATATATATATATATATATATATATATATATATATATATATATATATATATATATATATATATATATATATATATATATA
>NC_091558.1:2480731-2485731 GCF_042767895.1 Penaeus vannamei
TCAATTGCTACTCCTAAGTTGGCAAGTTTATCTCTCGACGAATAAAAAGACTTCTATTCTTTCCTAACATCAAGTTTGGAGTGCTCCTTCAGGCGTCTTCGTCTTCCTTAACTCTTCATTGCGACGTCAAGGATCTCTCTCTGCCTCCTTGCTCTTCTGTCTGTCCTTTTGTCTGTCTGTCTATTTGTCTGTCTGTTTGTCTGTCTGTCTGTCTGTCTAGCTGTACATCTATTCACCTATTTATCTATTTATTTATCTCTCTGTCTATTCACCTATTTATCTATCTATATATCTATTTATTTATTCACTTATCTATCTATTTATCGATCTATCTATCTATTCACCTATCTATATATTCACCTATCTATATATTCACCTATCTATATATCTATATATCTATCTATTCACCTATCTATCTATACATATATATTTCTTATCTATGTATAACTATCTATCTATCAATATATCTATCTATATATCAGTATATCAGTCTATCTATCAGTACACTTGTCTATCTAACATTCAATCTATCTCTATCTATCTATCTTCCTATCTATCTACCGGTCTATCTATCTATATATCATTCTATCTTTCTGTCTACCAAGCTATATACTCATCCTATCTATCTATCTATCTATCAATCAATCAAATTCCCTATCTATCTCTCTATCTATCTATCTATCTATACGTCTATCTATCTTTCTGTCTACCAAGCTATATAACTATCTTATCTATCTATCTATCTATCTATCTATCAATCAAATTCCCTATCTATCCCTCTATCTATCTATCTATCTTAAAGAGCAAGGCGTCAGAAATATTGTCTGGATATAGAAGATTTGTTTATTTATAAGTAAATCAATAAACTTATAAATATGGCTTATAAGTAACAACGATTTCGTTTTCATTCAAGTTTCGAATCTATTCTGAACACTTTTTTTAAAACTTGGTTTAATACGATAAGGAATTTGAATGGGGTTTAAAATCCAAGACAAGATCAAAATATATATAAATATAACCGAACATACCCTGCTAGTCTTACCTTTCAGAAATAATTAATGCTATAAATGGTATGCAATTATATCAACTCTAAATTTATACAAAAGTTAATCATCATTACCGGCTTTCTTTTCTCGTTATTATCGTTCATTTTAAAATTCTAGATTCAATTTC
This sequence comes from Penaeus vannamei, assembly GCF_042767895.1. NCBI lineage: Eukaryota > Metazoa > Arthropoda > Malacostraca > Decapoda > Penaeidae > Penaeus > Penaeus vannamei. The sequence goes on from NC_091558.1 coordinate 2,481,905, forward strand.
CTGGTACATTAATGATCTCGATCGTAAGTATAGTTGGATCCTATTGAAAATATAATCTTACTAATGATATGCTTTTTAATTAGGTAGACAATATATTCTCCAATGTCATTAGTGTGTTGTTGATGTATCGTCTTTTGTTGTTGTTTTTTGTTTATTTATTTATTTAATTATTTATCATTATTATCAGAATTATTATTGTTATTATTATTATTATCATTATTGTTATTATCATTATTGATATTATTATCATTATTATTATTATTATCATTATTATTATCATTATTATTATTATTATTGTTATTATTATTATTATTATTATTATTATTATTATTATTATTATTATCATTATTATTATTATTATTATTATTATTATTATTATTATTGTTATTATTATTATTATTATTGTTATTATCATTATCATTATTCGTTATTCACGTATTCATTAGTTTATTTTTTTATTATATATATATATATTTTTATCTTTATTGGAGACATTTTTTCAACGGTAATTTATCTACTTATTTTTATGTCCTTGTTTATCTTTTTATTAATTAATTTATTTAGTGTTTATCTATCCACTTATTTTCTGCTTTTTTTCGGAGTTATTCTCTCTCTCTCTCTCGCTCACTATTTCCCTTTCTATTCCTTCCTTGCCTATCCACCGCTTTTCTTCTCTCTCCCTTCCTTCATCCTTAAGCCCGATAAGCTTTATCCGGGGAAGTAACAGCTCACTTGTGTTCCTTTATTCTCCTTCCATCTCTCTTCCTTTTTCTTCCTATTTTCACTGTTTTCTTTTTCTGTTTTCCCTTAATCTCTCCCTCGCTCCTTTCCCTTCCATATCTTCCTCCTTCTCTTTCGTTTCCCCTTTTCTCTTCCTCTTCATCCCTCTTCCCCTTTCATTCTCCTTCTCTTCTCCTCCTGCCTTTCCATCCTCCTTCTTCCTCCTTTCTTTTCCTCCTCCTCCTTCCTCTTCCTCACTAGTCCTTCATCCTCCTTTCTCTTCCTTTTACCTTCTTCCATCTCACTCTTCTTGGTTCTCCTCTTCTATCTCCATTCTTCCTCACTCTTTCATTTTCCTCATCCTCTCTCCTCCTATACGTATATATGTATATTTATGTATATATGTGCATATGTGTATTATGTAAATATTTATATGTATATGTATTATGTAAATGTGTATATATATATATATATATATATATATATATATATATATATATATATATATATATATATATATATATATATATATATATATGTATGTATATGTATGTATGTTTATCTAGGTGTATACGTGTGTGTATATGTATATGTATTATGTAAATGTGTATCAGCATGTATTTAAATGTCAGTGTATTGTATATATAAATGTAAAGTTATGCAGCTCAGCCAAAACTATATACTTGTATACTGTAAATTGTAATGTCGATATTAGTTAAATAAATAATTTGAATCTGAATATGAATCCTTATACTCCTTTCTTTATAATCCTTTTTTCCTTCCACTTCTCTCCTCCTCTCCCTCTCCTCCCACTCCTCCCACTTCCCCCTTCCTCCCCCTCCCTCCTCCTCCTCCCTCCTCATCCTTTCCCTTCCTCTTAATCACTTCCTCTCCGTTAATCTTCTCACCTTCCTTCCCCCCCTCCTCCCACTCCCTCCTTCCTCCCCCACCTTTCTTCCTTCCCCACTTCCTCTTCCTCCCTACTCCCTCTCCTTCTCATCCCTCCTTTCTCACTTCTCCCTCACCCCTCATTTTTTCTTCCCTCTCTTTTACCCTTCCACCTTCTTCTTTCCCTCCTTACCTCTTCCTCCTCTTTCCTCACTCCATCCTCCTTCTTCCTTCCTTGCTACTTCCTGCTCATGCCTACATTTCCCTCTTAGCTCATAGGGAATATTCTTTCTCCTCCCTCCTCCCTTCTCCCTTCCTCCTACTCTCCCTTCCTCCACTCTTACTTCCTCCAATTCTCCATTCTCCCTTCCTCTCTTCTCCCTTTCTCCTCCCTCCCCCTTCTTCCCACTCTCCCACCCCTTCTCCCTTCCTCTATTCTTCCCCTTTTCCTCCTCATCCCCGCATCCCCTTCTTACCTCATAGTTAATATACTTCCTCCTCCCTTCCCTTTTCATCGTACTCTCCCTCCTCCCTCCCCCCTTCTTCCTCCATCCTTCACACTTCCTCCTTTCCCCTTCCTACTTCCTACTCTCCCTCCTCCCTCCCCCTTCCTCCTCCATCCTTCCCAATTCTACCTTATTCTCTCCATCCATCCTTTTCCCCTTCCCCCTTCCTCCATCCCCTCCCATCCATCCATCCCTCCATCCTCCCCTCCATCCCACCCCATCCTCCAATCCCCCCACCATACCCCTCCATCCTTACCTCGTACACGGCCCCGAGCGGCATCACCAGCGCAGCCACGAGGAGGTCGGCCACCGCAAGGCTCAAGATGAGGTAGTTTGCGACCGACTGCAGGTTCCTCTCCAGGAGAATGGCGGCGATCACAAATACATTTCCTGGAGGGAAGAGAGAGAGAGAGGTGAGTGAGAGGTGAGTGAGCGAATTTGGGAGGGAGAAGGAGGGGAGGGAGGGAGGGAGAGGGAGGGTGGGAGGGAGAGGGAGGGAGGGAGGGAGGGAGGGAGAGGGAGGGAGAGGGAGGGAGGGAGGGAGGGAGAGAGAGAGAGAGGAGCTGTGAGTGAGTGAATGTGGAAGGAGGGAAGTAAGAGAGAGAGAGAGAGAGAGAGAAAGAGAGAGAATATTGATAAACAGTAATAAAACAACTAGAAGAGGTCGCAGATACCTAACCCATGGGAGAGACTAATCGAATACGGAAAATATAAAGAAAAAAAATAAATAAATAAAAAGGGAAGAAGAGAATATTGATAAATATGAGAATAAGAGAAACTGAGAAAAAAGAATGTTCATAAACATGGGCAACGAAAAAAAAGTGAAGGGAAAAAGGGATAAAAAATTCAAAACAAGAAACCAGATAAGATAAGGAAAGGTGGTAAATAGGTGTAAATAGAAGAAGAAGAATGAGGAAAATGAGACGAAGAAGAGGAATAAATAATAAGGAGACATATAATGATAATAATAAGATGAAAGAAATTTGAAGATGAGGAAGACGACGACGAAGAAGCAAAAAAGGAAAATAAGAAAAGAATAAGAAGATGAGTTAGAAGAAAAATAAAAAGAAGAAAATGATGAAAAATACGATGACGACGAAAGGGAAGAAGAAAAAAGAGGAAGAAAAGTAAACGAAGGAAGAAGTAGACAAAAAAAAAAAAAAAAAAAGACAAGGAAGATTTTATTATTATTTTTTTTTTTTTTTGAGAAGTAAGACATTCATGTTCATCATATAAATGTATTTAGATAATTCTTTTGCTCATTTGATATTAAATAATTCTATACAGATATGATAATTTGATTTCCATTTCAAACTCTTCAAACTCTTTACCTCCTCATTCATTCACATTTACTAAATCTTAAGATGAGAGAAAAAGAGGTATGAGTATGTGCGTGTATGTATATGTTTACTTGAAGCTTGTGTGCGTATGTGTGTACCACTGAACGTACATGTAGGTTTGAGAGCTTGGCGAATAAATCATTAATACAGAAATAAAATTCCTCGTGGTCTGTCGCTTCTTATTTTGCAAACGTAGAAATTCTGCAAAGCATTAGTGTTTATTGCAAACTTTAATAAGCTTATACATGATGTTATATTGAGGAAATGTTCTTGCATTGACATTTTTGCAAATATTACTGGGTGTTTTTTTGTCACAGACAGGTTTATAAGCGTAAATTCGCGTGTTTATTCGCAATTATGATGTTTTATACTC
>NC_091558.1:2503231-2505731 GCF_042767895.1 Penaeus vannamei
CCTCTCCCACTCCTTCTCCCTCCCTCCCTCTCTCTCTCTATCTGTCCATCTCTCTCGCTCTCCATCTCTCTCTTTCTATCTATTTATCTATCCATCTCTCTCTCCCTCTCCTTTTCTCTCTCTCTATCTATCTATCCACTCTCTTCTCCCCTCTCTCTCTCTCTCTCCCTCTCATCTTATCTCTCTCTCTCTCTCCTTCTCTCTCTCTCTCTCTCTCTCTCTCTCTGTCCTATCTATCCATCCCACTCTCTCCCTCTCCTTCTCTCTCTCTCTCTCTCTCTCTCTCTCTGTCTATCTATCCATCACTCTCTCCCTTTCTCTCTCTCTCTCTCTCTCTCTCTCTCTCTCTCTCTCTCTCTCTCTCTCTCTCTCTCTCTCTCTCTCTCTCTCTCTCTCTCTCTTTCTCACCCTTTGCTCTTCTTACTTCATGTTTATTCGACTCTCCTTCCACATGCTTTTGTTATATATATATTTTGCTCTTTTTTTACGTTTGTTTTAACTCAACTGACTTTCTTTATCTTCATATGACTCCCTCTTCCGTCTTCGCTTCATCCGGCTCTTTCTTTTGCACTTTCTTTCTATCTCTCCTTTATTCCTCTTAACGAACCGGTGTCATTCATCCTCTTCTTCTTTATTCCTTAGTTTTATCACTCTCCTTTGTCTACCTTTCTCTGAGTAACTTCTCATTATGTATATTTTTCCCTCCACTCTCCTTCCCTCTTATCTCCGTGTTTTTTTTTCTTTCTTTCTCTTCATTTCTCCTGCTCTCCTTCTCCTTCCCTCTTATCTCCGTGTTTTTTTTTTCTTCTTTCTTTCTCTTCTTCTCTCCTTTATTAACGCGTTTTTTTATATATACATATCCATTCCTTCCTTTATGATTTCTCGTCAAGTCTTCCCGCCTTCTTGGGAGAGCTTTTACTCACCGTCTTGAGGAGTTCGTTGTTGGCGACTTTTATCAAGTTTTGTCATTTACGTCGTTCTTTTCTCCCTTCGCTTCTCTCTCTTTCTTTTCCTTTTTTTTCGCGTTTTTCGTGTGTGTGTGTGAGTAAGTGTGTGTGAGTGAGTGTGTGTGTGTGTGTGTGTACAGTTGTGTGTGTGTGTGTGTGTGTGTGTGTGTGTGTGTGTGTGTGTGTGTGTGTGTGTGTGTGTGTGTGTGTGTGTGTGTGTGTGTGTGTGTGTGTGTGTGTGTGTCTTTGTGCATGTGTGTGTGTATATATATATGTATATATATATATATATATATATATATATATATATATATATATATATATATATATATACATACATATATATATATATATATATATATTGTGTGTGTGAGTGTGTGTGTGTGTGTATAAATATATATAGCTCTATCTATCTATCTATCTATCTATGAGTGAGTGTCTTTGTATGCATATATATATATATATATATATATATATATATATATATATATATATATAAATCATATATATCATATATCTTTTTTTAATAGTAGCATTAGCAATGTTATTATCACCGTCTCCGTTGATAACAGAAGCGAAAGTAGATTCTTATCTCTGTCTATCTATCTATCTGTTTATCGACTTGTTTTTCCTCTTTCACAAAGGAGGGAGGGAGGGAGTGGAAGGGAGAGAAATGGCGACACTTAGAGAGAGTACGGAATCTTATTAAGAACGGAGAAATGGATTCTTTAATACCACATTATTTTCAAATTACTAAAAGTTATTTTCTTCTTCTTTTTTTCCTGTTGAGTACGCGTGAAAATAGTTTTTTTTTTTTTTTTTTTTTTTTTTTTTTACTACACATTGATGACTATCGAGTTTGGAGTTTGTACTTGTAATTTGTATCTGAGATAATTGGGTTAGTGCGTGTTTTATGCGGATTTTTGTATCTGAATTAAAACTTCTGGCATAGAAGGAAACCGCCAAGCGACATTAAATGAGACAAGTTTTAGATCTGCAGTTCCTACGGAGAGAGAGAGAGAGAGAGAGAGAGAGAGAGAGAGAGGGAGGGAGGGAGGGAGGGAGAGGGAGAGGAAGAGGAAGAGGAGGAAGGAGAGAGAGGGAGGGAGGGAGGGAGGGAGGGAGGGAGAGGGAGGAGAGAGAGAGAGAGAGAGAGAGTAGAGAAGAGAGAGAGAGAGAGAGAGAGAGAGAGAGAGAGAGAGAGAGAGAGAGAGAGAGAGAAAGAGACTGTGTGTGTGTGTGTGTGTGAAATAGATAGATAGATAGACAGACAAATAGAGAGAGCGAGAGAGAGAGGGAGGAAGTGAGAGAGGATGTGAGAAGCATAAAGTTTAAATAGACTTTTCTTTATTGTCTCCTGCACCGGGAAGCAGTCCCACGATACTGGTCTCTCTGGCTTAGATCCCCCCACCCCCACCCCTTCCTCTCTCCCTGCACACACCACCGTCTCCCTTCCTCTCTCCCTGCTCCCTCCACCCCACCCCATGTCCTCCCCTCTCCCTACTCCGCCTCCTGTCTACCTACAACACTTTTCCCTTCTTCCTCTCTCTGTC
>NC_091558.1:2510731-2513231 GCF_042767895.1 Penaeus vannamei
TTGGGTTGTCGGGGGCATTATCCTCTTCCTCTTCCTCTTCCTCTTCCCCCTTGGCGTGGTGCGGTTTGGAGACAACGTGGGAGGGTGGGGGTGGGTGGGTGGGTTGGGTGGGGGGGGGGGGGGAATGTGGGAATGGGAATTCTGTGTCAGCGGTAAGGGCGGGAATGGAGTACTGTGGGTGGAGGTCTCTGCCACGTGTTTCTATTCTATTCTATTCTTCTTATATTCTATTCTCGTGTATTCTCTATTCCGTTTTTTTTTTTTTTTTGAGTCTTCCTTTTCTTTCTTATTCTTTTGTTCAACTTTTCTCAATAACTCTATTCTCTTTTCTTTTGAAGTTCCTCCTTCCTCTGTCTCTCACCATCCCTCTGCACCCCCTTCACTCCTCTTAGGGCCGTACTCGCTCTCCCCCCACACCCCCACTCACTCCTCTTGGGGCCCTACTCGCTCTCTCACCATACCCCACTCAATCACTCCCCCCCACACACACACTTTACTCCTCTTGGGGCCCTACACACCCCCTCCCCACCCCCACTCAATCACTCCCCCCACTCACTCCTCTTAGGCAGCCCATTCGCTCCCCTCTCCACACCCCCCCTCACTCACTCCCCCACACCCCACTCACTCCTCTTGGGGTCACTACTCACTCTCTCTCTCCCCATCCCACTCACTCACCCCCCCCCACTCATTCCTCTTGAGGCCCTACTCGCTCTCCCCACACACCCACTCACTCACCACCCCCACTCACTCCCTCTCTCCCCACACCCCCACTCAATCACTCCCCCCACTCAGTCCTCTCTCCCCACACCCCCACTCACTCACTCCCTCTCTCTCTTCCCTCCCCACACCCCCTCCCACTCACTCCTCTTAGGGCCCTACTCGCTCCCCTCCCACACACCCCCACTCGCTTCCTCTCAGATCCCCACTCATTTCCACTGCTTGTGTGTGCGTGGGTAGCTGAGCTTAGTTATGTAACCTCCCGTCTTTATGGAACCTATTCACTCACGAAAAAAAGACTTTGTCCATTGCTTTGTGTCACGAATGTAGGTAATTGACAAAATACCCAACACAATGGATGATTATGGGGCATTTTTCTCTTAAAAAAAAGAAAGAAAATGATAAAGATGTATTTTCGAAATCGTCAGCATTGTGTCAGAAGGTTTAAAGTATGATAGCGATGGAGAGTGAAAGACAAGGTGAAAGAAGTGAAAAAGGGGGGACAAAGAGTAAGGGGAAGGAAGGAAGGAAAATATAAAGAAGGAGAGAAAAAGAGAGAGATGAAAAGGAAGTGAGAGAGAGAGAGTCTGGCTATAACGTCCGAAAAATATTGACAAAATGCCTATGGATGCTAGTAAGCTCCTAGTTGCACACTCCTTTTAGTGGGTCGTGTATCAGTGGTTAGAGTGACCGTCTTGCAAGTTCCTTGCAATTGCGGTGGGGGTTTGAATCCTTGTCGGAGAGGTTAGGAATATATATATATATATATATATATATATATATATATATATATATATATATATATATATATATATATATATATATATATATATACACGTCCTTTTGTCCACTCTCCCATCCCACCTTCTCTTCCTCATTCCCCTTTGTCCCCCTCCCCTTCCTTTTAGCCCTCCCCCCTTCCCCCACCCCACTTTCTTCCCCCTTCCTTTTAGCTCCCTCCCCCACCCCACTTCCTTCCCCCCCCTTCCTTTTTAGCTCCCCCCTCCCCCCCCCACTTTCTTCCCCTCTGTGTTTCGATCTCTTCCCAACAGAGGGCGTTGGGGTGGAAACAAACGGGGTGTGAGGCGAGTCAGTTGAAGTAACGACGTGAGTTTTGGGGAACAATTCTCCTCATTGTCTTTGGAAATAGGCCTATTTAGACCTCCTTGGGTCGGGGGGTTGCCAGGGTCACATTTTTTTTTTTTTTTTTTTTTTTTTTTGGTCAGATAAGGATTTAGATTCTCGTTTTAACTTATTGGTTATTAGGATTTTTTTTTTTATATGAGGATATATGTGTGCAATTAGATTATTATGTTAGAATTTTCGAATTACGGGTGTGAATAACTTCTCGATACATAATATCTATTTTTTGTTTTATTTATTATCATTATCGTTATCATTATATCGTATTTTTATATTGTATTTTTATAGAAATCTTATAATTCAGAGAATTTTCACACTAATTGTTAATCATACAGCTTCCATCGACAAATTATTTTTCATACAAAGTATCCATTCAATAATCATCATAATAAAGTACCTCCTCTGTTTATGACGGATAAAGAAGAAGACGAAGAAGAAGAAGAAGAAGAAGAAGAAGAAGAAGAAGAAGAAGAAGAAAAAGAAAAAACTATACCGTTAGAGGAAAAAAGTTACTCTGGATTTGAGGTGAATTATAGAAGGATGGGGAAGGGGGAGGGGTGATATACAGGAGGGGGAGGGGCGGGCCAACGGTACCCAAGAGAGCTATAGAATAGAAATAGCCCTTTATATCCCAGATAAT
>NC_091558.1:2520731-2523231 GCF_042767895.1 Penaeus vannamei
TTTCTCTCTCTCTCTCTTTTCTCTTCTCATCTCTCTGTCTGTCTGTCTGTCTGTCTGTCTCTCTCTCTCTCTCTCTCTCTCTCTCTCTCTCTGTATATGTGTGTGTGTTAATGTTTTTTTAGTTTTATATTTATATATTGTTCATTGTTCATAAATCATTCGCTTGATTTAATGTTGCCTTTTGTTAATATCCTCATAATCATTGCTGATGTTATGTTATAATGATGTAGTTGATTGCATTATTATTATCTTAATTAATATAATTACTTATAATCAGGGCGCTTTATCTCTCACTCGTCATGTAGATGCATTATGTCAAACACACACGCACACACGCACGCACACACACGCGCACACACACACACTCACACACATGCACACACACAATATTCACACACGCACGCACGCACGCACACACATACACGCACGCACACGCACACACACACACACATACACGCACGCACACGCACACACACACACATGCACACACACACACATGCACACACATACACACACACACACACACACACACACACACACACACACACACACATACACACACACACACACACAAACACACATACACATATAAACGCACATACACATACGTCCACATGCGCAACAAATATCAGAATCAATTTAAACAATACATAAAAAAACAAAACACAAAAAGGTCTACCTACAACTCATCATGCGTAACAGACCAAAGAGAAAAACATAAACAAAAAAATAAAAATAAACATATATTCCTTAACAAACAAATACTTTTTGGTAAAAAAAAAATCATCTGTTTTTGAAAAGAACTGGTATTTAAAGAGAATTGGTCTTTGAAGAAAATTGGTCTTTGAAGAGAATTGGTCTTAAAAGAGAATTGTTTTATGTAGAGCATAGGTCTTCCAAGAGAAATGGTCTTTGAAGAAAATTGGCCTTAGAAGAGAATTGGTCTATGCAGTGAATAGGTCCCCAAAGAAAAATGGTCTTATGAAGAGAACTGGTCTTTGTAGCAAGAACAATGGAGCGGCACCAACACATAACATCCACAGAACTTGCATCCTTCCTCGGTCAAAATCACAAACCCTGAATATCCTGGAGAGAAATACGTACTTATGCTGTGTGCCAAAAGACCGAGGGATTGGTAGGGCGGGAGAGACAGGGAGGGTAAGGGAGGTAGGAGAGAGCGGAGAAAGAGGCAGGAGCGAGGGAAGGAGAGACGGAAAGAGAAGAGAGAGATGGGTGGATAGACGGGTAGGTAAGCAGAGAGAGAGAGGGAGGGAGGGAGAGAGAGAGAGAGAGAGAGAGAGAGAGAGAGAGAGAGAGAGAGAGAGAGAGAGAGAGAGAGAGAGAGAGAGAGAGAGAGAGTGTAAAAGAGAGAGAGAGAGAGAGAGAGATGGCGAATGACGAAATCCAAACCCTCTTAAAAGCGTGATATGTGAATGTTATTCATATTCATATTTACTTGTTATTCAACCTCTGGATGTTTTGACCAACTGACCTCACGTGACTCGGGTGAAGGGGAAAGATAACTTCAAAAGTTGGAGGTCCGTGTGTTGTGGTGTCAGTAATCTGATTTGTTGTAGAATATATATATTTCTAGGGTGAAGTTTCTTTCTTTCCTATTTTCCAGTTTCGTTCTAGCATTCCAAAAAAAAAAAAAAAATGCCAATGATAATTTTGTAATCAAAACGACGATGTTCTCACATGCAAGTTACCACTTCCGCCTTTTAGAATTTTTTTACTAAATACGACACGAACTCAGCAGTCACTGCCTATAAGTAAGGTGCTTCGCGTTTTAGATTAACCCCAATAAGTCATACATTGTGAAAAGGACGGTTCCATCAGCTTCCATCTTGGCTTCAGCGAGTTTGTTATTACGCGGCTAAGCTTGCCATTAACGTACAGGAAGTATGTATAGAGAATGTGTTATATGTGTGCCATGAACGGACAGGGAGATGCGTTACGTGTGTGCCTGCCCTGATATAGAGAAGATAAGGAAGTTTCATGTTTATGTAAGGACTGCCTGAGTATGTATTTAAGAACTGTATTGTACACCCGTCCGTATGTTGGGAGTGTTTTGTAGAGTACCATGTTGTAGTTGTGTTCCTAAGAGGTGTCCCAGACGATTGTTTCCTTAAAAATTTACATATACTGCCGATAATCGATTGGTTACGACTATGAACACTAAAAATCACAAGGAAATGGCGAGAATAGAAATATAGGACTAATTTGATCATATCAGTGACTAGACTGATATAAAAGGGACACACCTTGATATCGTAAATCTTTTGGCCTGAAGATTATGTCTGTTCCATTCTCTATATTCCCATGTTAATGAATAATTAATAATTTTTGTTTTCATTAGTACTGTGTGTTCTCCCATTTTAAGATTCTGGCAGTTCAGTGAACTAAATTACTTTAACTTTAAAACTGCAAAACAACTAGAGAAATGTTAGCTTCTAGAGGACAGGCAGACAAAGAGTTATTTGAAATAAAGAGCAAATCA
>NC_091558.1:2538231-2548231 GCF_042767895.1 Penaeus vannamei
AGAAAAGAGAGTTGAAGCAGAGGAGAGAAGAAATGGGGTGTGAGAGGTAGAGGAATCGGAGAGGAAAATAGGGGAGAAGGGAGGAAGGAAGAGAGAGGTAGAATAGTGGATGGAAGGTAGAGGGAGGAAAGAGAAGGAGAGGCATGGAAATCAAAGAAGAAAGGGAGAAGTGAAGAGAATGGGAGAGAAAGAAGGAAGTGTGAGAAATAGAGGAAAAGAGGAGAGAAGAAAGAGAACGAGAAAGAGGAAAGGAGAGTAGATAAGAAAAAGAGAGAAGTAAAGAAGAAAAAATAAGAAAAAAAGAGAAAAGAAAAGAAGAGAAGAAAGAGAAAAGAAAAGAAGAGAAGAAAGAGAAGAGTCAAGAAATAGGAAGTGGAGATATGGAAGAGATAATAAAGGGAAAGAGAAGAAGAAAAGAGAACGAGAGAACAAATAAAAAAGAGGGAGACAAAGATGTAACTAAAATATACAGAGAGGAAGAGAGAGGGAGAGAAAGAAAGAAGAGGAAAAGGAAAAATTGGGGAAGAGAGAGAGAGAGAGAGAGAGAAATACAAGAAATAAGAGGCATGAAGCGAAAAAAGAGAAATGAAGGATAATAGAGAATGAAATTGAAAAATGGAAATATATACGAAGAAGAGAAGGATCAGAAAGAACACGAGAAAAAAGAAAAAGAGAAAAGAGAAACGTAAAAATAATAAAACGAAAGCAAAACTTTCCACTCGAGATCACTTTGCATCGCGTAAATCGTCGAGTTTCTTGTAATTCCAACTCCTTTATTTAGATTTTGTAACGGCTTTTGAAACGGTTTTGTAACGGCTTTTGAAACGGTTTTGTAACGGCTTTTGAAACGGTTTTGTAACGGCTTTTGAAACGGTTTTGTAACGGCTTTTGAAACGGTTTTGTAACGGCTTTTGAAACGGTTTTGTAACGGCTTTTGAAACGGTTTTGTAACGGCTTTTGAAACGGTTTTGTAACGGCTTTTGAAACGGTTTTGTAACGGCTTTTGAAACGGTTTTGTAACGGCTTTTGAAACGGTTTTGTAACGGCTTTTGAAACGGTTTTGTAACGGCTTTTGAAACGGTTTTGTAACGGCTTTTGAAACGGTTTTGTAACGGCTTTTGAAACGGTTTTGTAACGAATTTTGAAATCGTTTTGTAACGGCTTTTGAAACGGTTTTATAACGGCTTTTGAAACGGTTTTGTAACGGCTTTTTTAACGGTTTTCTAACGAATTTTGAAACTTTTGTAACGATTTTTGAAACGGTTTTGTAACGGCTTTTGAAAAGGTTTTGTAACGAATTTTGAAACGGTTTTGTAACGGCTTTTGAAACGGTTTTGTAACGGCTTTTGAAACGGTTTTGTAACGGCTTTTGAAACGGTTTTGTAACGGCTTTTGAAACGGTTTTGTAACGAATTTTGAAACTTTTGTAACGATTTTTGAAACGGTTTTGTAACGGCTTTTGAAAAGGTTTTGTAACGAATTTTGAAACGGTTTTGTAACGAATTTTGAAAAGGTTTCATAACGGCTTTTGAAACGGTTTTGTAACGAACTTTGAAAAGGTTTTGTAACGGCTTTTGAAACGGTTTTATAACGGCTTTTGAAACGGTTTTGTAACGGCTTTTTTAACGGTTTTGTAACGAATTTTGAAACTTTTGTAACGATTTTTGAAACGGTTTTGTAACGGCTTTTGAAAAGGTTTTGTAACGAATTTTGAAACGGTTTTGTAACGGCTTTTGAAAAGGTTTTGTAACGGCTTTTGAAACAGTTTTATAACGGCTTTTGAAACGGTTTTGTAACGGCTTTTGAAACGGTTTTGTAACGGCTTTTGAAACGGTTTTGTAACGGCTTTTGAAACGGTTTTGTAACGGCTTTTGAAACGGTTTTGTAACGGCTTTTCAATTTGTTTTGTAACGAATTTTGAAACTTTTGTAACGATTTTTGAAACGGTTTTGTAACGGCTTTTGAAAAGGTTTTGTAACGAATTTTGAAACGGTTTTGTAACGGCTTTTGAAAAGGTTTTGTAACGGCTTTTGAAACAGTTTTATAACGGCTTTTGAAACGGTTTTATAACGGCTTTTTTAACGGTTTTGTAACGGCTTTTGAAACGGTTTTATAACGGCTTTTGAAACGGTTTTGTAACGGCTTTTGAAACGGTTTTGTAACGGCTTTTGAAACAGTTTTATAACGGCTTTTGAAACGGTTTAGTAACGGCTTTTGAAACGGTTTTGTAACGGCTTTTGAAACGGTTTTGTAACGGCTTTTGAAACAGTTTTATAACGGCTTTTGAAACGGTTTTGTAACGGCTTTTGAAACGGTTTTGTAACGGCTTTTGAAACGGTTTTGTAACGGCTTTTGAAACGGTTTTGTAACGAATTTTGAAAAGGTTTCATAACGGCTTTTGAAACGGTTTTGTAACGAACTTTGAAAAGGTTTTGTAACGGCTTTTGAAACGGTTTTGTAACGAATTTTGTAACGGCTTTGTAACGAATTTTATAACTGATTTTGTAACGGCTTTTGAAACGGTTTTGTAACGAATTTTGTAACGGCGTTCGAAATTGTTTTGTAACGGTTTTTGTAACGGATTTTGAAACTGTTTTGTAACGGTTTTTGTAGCGGTTTTGTAACGAATTTTGTAACGGCGTTCGAAATTGTTTTGTAACGGTTTTTGTAACGGATTTTGAAACTGTTTTGTAACGGTTTTTGTAGCGGTTTTGTAACGAATTTTGTAACGGCGTTCGAAATTGTTTTGTAACGGTTTTTGTAACGGATTTTGAAACTGTTTTGTAACGGTTTTTGTAGCGGTTTTGTAACGAATTTTGTAACGGCTTTTGAAAAGGTTTTGTAACGAATCTTGCAGTGGTTTTGTGACGAATCCTGTAACGGTTTTGTGACGATTTTTTAGCGGCTTTTGAAACGGTTTTGTCGCGATTCTTGTAACAGTTTTGTAACGAATTTTGTAACGGCTTTTGAAACGGTATTATAACGGTTCTTGAAACTGTTTTGTAACGAATCTTGTAACGGCTTTTGAAACGGTATTATAACGGTTCTTGAAACTGTTTTGTAACGAATCTTGTAACGGCTTTTGAAACGGTATTATAACGGTTCTTGAAACTGTTTTGTAACGAATCTTGTAACGGCTTTTGAAATGCTTTAGAAACTGTTTTGAAACGGTTTTGTAATGGAATTTGAAACTTTTTTTTACGTATTTTGTAACGGTTTTATAACGTATCTTGTAACGGCTTTTGAAACAGTTTTGTAACAGTTTAAAAACGGCCTTGTATCGGCTTTTTGTAAAGGATTTCGTAAAGGGTTTTATTACTTATTGTAAAGGGTTCTGTAACAGATTTTGAAAAGGTTCTGTAACGGTTCTTGAACGAGTGTTTTCCGTTTTGTAATGGATGTGTCGCAGGCTCCGTAGCTTGCTTTACAAAGGGATTTCACAAAGCCAGTTTTCGCAAGGCACTGAAAAAGGATTTTGTAACTGTTTTGTAACAATCTTTATTTCGGCTTTGTAATGGGTTCTTAACGGGTTATATATAAGGTTTTCCAAAGGGTTATGTAACGGGAATCTAATATTGTTGTTACGAATTTGTAACAGGTCTTGTGGCAGGTTCTGCAACAGGTCGTATAACAGGTCCTGTAACGAATTTTGTATCAGGTTTGTAATGGCGAACCCACTCTATATAGTTAAACGCGGGAAAAAAACGTTATTCTTATTGAATTCTTTGTTGAATAAGTTAAAGGTGTCCCGAAAGAATTGCAGGATGATCTCAGGAATACGAACGCAATGCAATAAGTACAGTGACATATACATTCGCACACGCACACATACTTTCCTGTATTCATTCTTTTTCATATCAAGTTTTTTTCTATCAATTTCTGTCTCTTTACTTTTTCTTAGGAAGAGGGAAGAGTGGCGAAAAGGAGTGGATGAGGGAAAGAGGGAGAGGGAGAGGGAGGGAGGGAATGAGAGAGAGAGAGAGAGAGAGAGAGAGAGAGAGAGAGAGAGAGAGAGAGAGAGAGAGAGAGAGAGAGAGAGAGAGAGAGAGAGAGAGAGAGAGAGCCTGTCAGACTTAAGAACACACACACACACACACACACACACACACACACACACACACACACACACACACACACACACACACACACACACACACACACACTGAGAGAGAATCAGACAGCCAGACAGTCAAGCAGACAGACACATACACAGCACAGAACCACCGAGAATAACCCGAGCAGAAATGATCTAATGAAACCCGCCAATTAACTGATCTGGTCTTTTCACCTTGACCTCCATTTTCAACTCGAGGACGTGGAACTCTGCATAACGATGTACAAATATAATTTCCCAGATCTCTTCTACCAATCATCCCGGTTTGTTCATACACCCAAGTTATTGAAAAGAATCTTTCACGCATTCAATTCTTCGTTCCAGTTCATATATATATATATATATATATATATATATATATATATATATATATATATATATATATATATATATATATATATATATATATATATATATATATATGCATATATACATATATTTATATATATATATACATATATATATAGTATATATATATATATATATATATATATATATATATATATATATATATATATATATATATGTGTATATATATGATTATATATATATATATATATATATATATATATATATATATATATATATATATGTATGTGTATATATATATATATACATATACATATATATACATACATATGCATATATATAAATATACATATATACATACATATGCATATATATAAATATATATGTACATATATCTACATATATACATATATTTATATATATACACATATGTAAATATATATATACATATATATATATATATATATATATATATATATATACATATATATTTTCATATATATATATATATATATATATATATATATATATATATATATGTATATATACATATATATATATACATATATATATATATATATATATATATATATATATAAATATTTATATGTATACATATATATATATATATATATATATATATATATATATATATATATATATATATGTATATATATATATATGTATATATATATATATATATATATATATATATATATATACATATATATATATATATATATATATATATATATATATATATATATATATATATATATATATATATATATAAAGTGAGAGAGAAAGATATTCCGGCAGTTGATCAGATATAATCTATCTATCTTTGTTGAAGTGTTCATGCTCCAGAAACTCTACGAGAGTTATAAAGATATGAAAACTTTTGAGTCCCGATGTCAGGGACCTCTACTATGTACGTGTGTGTGTCTGAGTGTGTCGGTACATACACACGCACGCACGTACACGCACACACACACGCACATACATACACACACACGCACACACACACACACACACACGCACGCACACACACAGATATATATAGATGTACACACACACACAGATTTATATATATATATATATATATATATATATATATATATATATATATATATATATATATATATATATATATATATATATATATATATATATATATATATATATATATATATATATACATATATATATATATATATATATATATATATCCACACACACAAATGTAGAAAGATGAAGATGCGGAGAAACAAATGAGAAACTAAACGAATATAAACATAAAGATATAAAGATTGGCAGGGAGACAAAAAATGAAATAAAATAAAATAAAATAAATCAATAGATAAATAAAATAAAATAGAATAAAAAAGAAATAAAATAAAATAAATAAATCCTAGATAGGCAGGTAGACAAAAGAATTAGACCGACAGACAAAATAGATATACATTAAGATGACAAAACACACACCAGGGTCCTTTCCGAACTGCCGCCGAATCACCCAATCAGCTGGGCCCAATCACGGAGGGAGGAGAGAAGGGGGAGGGGAGGGGGGGAGGGAGCGACACCTAAATGAGAATCTAATCGCAGAGACACTAATGTTGAAGTCAATTTAAGATGGAGAATCTGGTCTTAGATTGGAATCCCTGCGACCCAATTCTCCTTCAGTTACCCATCACGTCCCGTTTTCTTTCGTCTAGATTTCCCGTTTTCTGTTGTTGTTTTCTCTGTGCTTCTCTTTCCTTGTTTTTCTTCCTTTCACCTTCTTTCTTCTTCCTTTATCTGCTTCTTTCTTATTACTCGCTTCTCTTCCTACATTATCGTCTAAGCGTCCTCTTCCTAGCGTTATTTATTTCGTTCTTCCTTGCTTCCTTCCTTCCTTCCCCCCTACACTCCCTCCTTCCCTCCCTCCCTACCTCACACTTCATTTACTCTCCCCTCCCCCTCCCTCCTTCCTTCCCTCCCTCCCTCACACTTCATTTGCTCTCCCCTCCCCCTCCCTCCTTCCCTCCCTCCCTACCTCACACTTCATTTACTCTCCCCCTCCCCCTCCCCTCCTTCCCTCCCTCCCTCACACTTCATTTGCTCTCCCCTCCCCCCCCTCACACTTCCTTACTCCCCCCCCTTCCCCTCCCACTTCATTTAATCTTCCCCTTCCCCTCCCCCCCAATTCTTTTCCTCCCCCCCCCACTACTCCCCCCACCCCCACCCCCACCATTCCCCTCCTACTCTCACTCAGGAAACTTAATCTTCTCTTGTTTCTTCCGTTTAATTTCTCGGTTTTGGAGGAGGTGGCGAAGGAGGAGAAAGAGGAAAAGAAGAATGAGGAAGAGGAGGAGGAAAAGTAGGAAGAGGAGGAGGAAGAGGAAGAGGAGGATGAAGAAGAGGAAGAGGAGGATGAGGTAGAGGAGGAGGAGAAAGAGGAAGAGGAGGATTAAAAGGAGCATAGGAAGATAATGAAAATGAAGAAGAAACGAAAGAGGAAGAGGAAGAAGAGGAAGGGAAAGGGATTGAGCAAGTGATGATGCAAGAGCAGATGGTAGAAGAGGAAGAGGAAGAGAGAGAAGAAGAGGAAGAGAAGGAAATAAAGAGGAATTTAAAATAAAGAGGAAGAGGAGGAGGAAAGGAAAGCAGAGGAAAAATAGGAAGCATAAAAGAAGAGAGAGGAGAAGAGAAACGTTTGAGAAGAGACGAGAAGAAAGAAGGTGAGAAGGAGGAAGGAAGAGTGGAGAAGAAGGAGAGTGAAGAGGAAACGAAGAGAAAGTAGGAGTAAGCAGATAGGAAGGAGAAAGAATAAAGGGTAATGCTGAAGGTGGAATTGAAAGAGACATAAGAAGATTTGGGGAACAAATGCAGGAAAACAAAGTAAAGAAAATGAGAAATAGAGATAGATAAACAGATACATAGAGAGAAAGAGAAAGGGAGAAAGAGAGAGAGAGAGAGAGAGAGAGAGAGAGAGAGAGAGAGAGAGAGAGAGAGAGAGAGGAGGAGAAAGAGAGATATAGATAGATAGAGAGAGAGAGAGAGGAAAAGAAGAGAGAGAAAAGTAGGATTATCAAAATTGCAGTGATATAAATCTTGCTCTCGAAGAAGGATTAAGGAAGTGAAGAAGCAAAAGGGGGGAGAGGATAAAGAGGAGGAAAAGGAGAAAGATGAGGAGGGAGAGGAAGAAGAGGAAGACATACAGATCCAAACACACACACACACACACATGTACATGTCTATGCGTAAATGTCCAGATACACACACACACACACAAACATCCACACAAACACACCCACCCACACACCCACAAATACACACACGTACACACAAACACACACAAACAAACACCCACGCCCACACAAACACACACACATACACAAACAAACACACACAAACACACACACACAAGCGTCTGCATACGTATAACTAGACACACGCAGATAAGCATAAATGAAAAGAGTACTTACGTATAAACATGTCTTCTATCCAAGAGATATATTTAAATGCCTGAATCTCCCGCCATGCTCTCTCAGGTGTCAGAACGAGCTCTCAAAATAGAAACCTGAGGAAGGGTGGGGGGGGGAGATGCCTGGGGGGAGGGAGGGGGGGGAGGAGATACCTGGAGGGAGGGGGAAGGTGAGGAGAAACCTGGGGGAGGGGAGGGGGTGAGGAGAAACCTGGGGGGGGAGGGAGGGGAGGAGATACCTGGGGAGGGAGGGAGGGAGGGAGAGAAACCTGGGGGGAGGGGATTGGGGGTGGAAGGAGATTACCAGAATAATTGCAAAAGAAAAAAAATAAATAAATATTGCAAGCTATATTTTCAGATCTACCTCTCAAAGGAGGAGAAACCTGGGGGGAGGGGGAGAGGGAGGAGATACCTGGGGGGAGGGGGGAGTAGAAACGGGGGTAGGGGGTTGGGGGTTGGAAGAACGTACCCAGAATAATTGCAAAAAAAAAAAAATATATATATTGCAAGCTATTTTTTCAGATCTAGCTCTCAAAAAAAGAATGTATATATATAGGGTATATATATATATATATGGGGGATATATATATATATAGAAAAAAATATATTGCATGCTATTTTTTCAGATCTAGCTCTCAAAATAGAAACCTGGGGGAAGGGGAGGGAGGGAGGAGATACCTGGGGGGATAGATACCTGGGGAGGGGGGAGTAGAAACGGGGTTAGGGGATTGGGGGGTGGAAGGAACGTACCCAGAATAATTGCAAAAAAAAAATATATATATTGCAGCTATTTCTACAGATCGAGCTCTCAAAATGGCCCTGGGAAGGGGGGTGAGGAGATACCTGGGGGAGTAGAAACGGGGATGGGGGGTTGGGGGGGTGGAGGGACCTTTTAGAATAATTGCAATGAATATATATTGCAAGCTATTTCTTTTTTTAGATCTAGCTCTTAAAATAGAAACCTGGGGGAGGGGAGGGGGGAGAAACCTGGGGGGAGGGAGGGGGGAGTAGAACGTGGGTGGTGGGGGTGGGGGGGTTGGAGGAACGTACTCCAGAATAATTGCAAAGAAAAAAAATATATAAAATATTGCAAGCTATTTTTTCAGATCTAGCTCTCAAAATAGAAACCTGGGGGAGGGGAGGGGTGAGGAGATACCTGGGGGGAGGGGGGGGGGAGGAGATACCTGGGGGGATGGAGGGGGGAGTAGAAACGGGGATAGGGGGTTGGGGGTGGAGGAACGTACCCAGAATAATTGCAAAGAAAAAAATAATAATAAATAAAAAAATATTGCAAGCTATTTTTTCAGATCTAGCTCTTAAAATAGAAACCTGGGGGAGGGGAGGGGAGAAGATACCTGGGGGGGAGGGAGGGAGTAGAGAAACGGGGGTAGGGGGTTGGGGGGTGGAGGAACGTACCCAGAATAATTGCAAAAAAAAAAAAAAATATTGCAAGCTATTTTTTCAGATCTAGCTCTCAAAATAGAAACCTGGGGGAGGGAGGTGAGGAGAAACCTGGGGGGAGGAGGGGGAGTAAGCAGGGGGGTGGGGGGTTGGGGGTGGAGCAACGTACCCAGAATAATTGCAATGAAAAAAAAATATTGCAAGCTATTTTTTCAGATCTAGCTCTCAAAATAGAAACCTGGGGAAGGGGAGGGGGAGGGAGATACCTGGGGGAGGGGGGGGAGTAGAAACGGGGGTAAGGGACTGGAAGAACGTACCCAGAATAAACCCAGAATAATTGGGAAAAAAAAGAAAAAAAAAAAAAAAAAAAAAAAAAAACATTGCAAGCTATTTTTTCATCCTCGGTGCCGGCAAAGGATGATTCACTTCCCTGCAAGATTGCGACAACATCGGCTTAACTCTCTTAAATAAGACGTTGATTTTTCCTTCTGGGTGTTCCTTGCACTCAGTGGGAAGGGGAGAATGTGGGAAGAATAAGAGAATATGTAAGAATAAGAAAATGTGGGAAATACACCAATAAATGCCGAGCTAAGACGTCGAATGCTATTTAAATAAAAAAGTAAAAAAAATATAGATATTTCCTTACAAAATGACGTAAATCACGCGTGCAATGATAATAATAATGATGATTATAATACCAAGAGTAATTA
>NC_091558.1:2550731-2555731 GCF_042767895.1 Penaeus vannamei
CATTTCGTTCCATTTCTTTCGTCTTTCTTCTCCCTTCCTTCCATCTCCTCGCTTTCATTTTCTCTTTCCTTCTCTAATTCCTTCGTTCCTAAGCTTATTTAATCTTGTATAATTTATTCATTTGTACCTTCACTTCTTTTCTTATTTCGTTCCATTTCTTTCGTCTTTCTTCTTATCTTCCTTCCTTCCATCTCCGCGCTTTCATTTTTTCTCTCCTTCTCGAATTCCTTCGTTCCTAAGCTTATTTAATCTTGTATAATTTATTCATCCATCTCCTCGCTTTCATTTTTTCTTTCCTTCTCTAATTCCTTCGTTCCTAAGCTTATTTAATCGTGTATAATTTATTCATTTAAGGCCCTACTAAGCCATCTTTCTTGCGGTATCTATTCATTTGCAAAGTTTTATCTCTTTGATGAATGGTGTGTTGGAACCGCTGGCATTTTTTTTTCTTTTTTTTCTCTCTCTCTGTGCCTCGTTCTTATGTGCACTCTCTGTCTCTGTCTGTCTCTGTCTCTGTCTCTCTCTGTCGATCTTTCTCTGTCTCTTTCTGTCTCTGTCTCTCTCTGTCTCTCTCTGTCTCTGTCTCTCTTACTCTGTCTCTCTCTGTCTCTCTCTCTGTTTCTCTCTGTCTCTGTCTCTGTCTGTCTCTCTCTCTCTCTCTCTCTTTTTCTTTCTGTCTCTGCCTCTGTCTGTCTGTCTCTGTCTCTCTCTCTCTGTCTCTGTCTCTGTCTCTGTCTCTATCTCTTTCTCTCTCTCTCTCTCTCTCTCTCTCTCTCTCTCTCTCTCTCTCTCTCTCGCTCTCTCTCGCTCGCTCGCTCTCTCTCTCTCTCTCTCTCTCTCTCTCTCTCTCTCTCTCTCTCTCTCTCTCTCTCTCTCTCTCTCTCTCTCTCTCTCTCTCTTTCTCTCTCTCGGTAATATATCTTTATTTTTCTTTCTCTCATTTCTCATTATCAATAATACTTTTTTGTAGCAGAATTGTTGTTCCTTCTAATTTATTAATTAATTCCTTTAATTAATTTAAATACAATTTAGTTTCACCTAATTAGTAATAATGAAATCAGCATTATCATTCTTTGTTTATACAATACATTGGTTTTACGGTTTGTTTTTTCGCTAAATATTTCTTAAAAATCCTCGTTGGACAAAAAAACAAAAACATAACAAAACAAAACAAAAAAGTCAAGAAAAAACGGTAAATATTTCTTAAAAATCCTCGTTGGACAAAAAAACAAAAACATAACAAAACAAAACAAAAAAGTCAAGAAAAAACGGTAAATATTTCTTAAAAATCCTCGTTGGACAAAAACAAAAACAAAACAAAAAAGTCAAGAAAAAACGGTAAATATTTCTTAAAAATCCTCGTTGGACAAAAAAAAAAAAAAAGTCAAGAAAAAACGGTAAATATTTCTTAAAAATCCTCGTTGGACAAAAAAAAAAAAAAAAAAAAAAAAAAAAAAAAAGTCAAGAAAAAACGGTAAATATTTCTTAAAAATCCTCGTTGGACAAAAAAAAAAAAACAAAAACAAAAACAAAACAAAACAAAAAAAGTCAAGAAAAAACGGTAAATATTTCTTAAAAATCCTCGTTGGACAAAAAAAAAACAAAAAAAAACAAAACAAAACAAAAAAGTCAAGAAAAAACGGTAAATATTTCTTAAAAATCCTCGTTGGACAAAAAAAAAAAAAAAAAAAAAAAGTCAAGAAAAAACGGTAAATATTTCTTTAAAATCCTCGTTGGACAAAAATACAAAAACACAACAAAACAAAAAAGTAAAGAAAAAAAAACAGAATATCTTTAAATCTAAATATACACATAAGGAAAATATACTCTAGTTTAAACCTCGACACCCTAGTTCATTTTGCATCTGTGCACTTGGAGTACTGCAACACTTGCTATGAATATATTTATAGATTTACTCATTTCTCTGTTCATTTATATCTGTCTAGACACATATCCAGGCACACAAACGAGTATACAAACATACACACACACACACACCACGCCATACACGTTACCCACACGCATACATACATATAACCTCCACCCACCCATACACACACAAATATCTCCCCCCCTACACACACACACACACACACATACACACACATACACCTCCCCCTATACATATGCATACACCCCCACCCCAACACATACACACACACACACACAGACACACACACATACACACACACACCTCCCCCTACACACAGTTACACACACACACACACACACACACATACACACAAACGCACATACCTCCCCCTACACACACACACATACACATACACACAAACGCACATACCTCCCCCTACACACACACACACATACACCCCCACCCCAACACATACACACACACACGCACACACTTAAAAAAAGGTTATTCAAGTATAAAAAGCTTCTATAAATCCAGCAAGTTACGATTTTAGTATATTTCCAAAAGTTTTATGTGAAACTAAAGTAAAAATAGATGTAATCTTAGGTTACGTTGAGGTCGGAGCAATGTACACATGCTAGCGAATATTAATGGGATTCATGTGTACGTATGTAATGGTTGCACACACATTCATCAGAGTGATTATGATAATGATGTGGTAAAGCTGGAAGATGATGATGATGGTGGTAGTGGTGGTGGTGATGATGATGATGATGGTGATGGTGATGGTGATGGTGATGATGATGATGATGATGATGATGATTATGATGATGATGATGATAACTGATTATGATAATGATGTGGTAAAGCTGAAAGAAGATGGTGATGGTGGTGATGGTGATGATGATGATGAAGATAATGATAATAATGATGATATGGTAAAGCTAATTATAATGATGATGATGAAGATATGATGATGATAATGAAAATGATCATGATAACGATAATGATACTGATGATAATGATGACGAAAGACTTATCAACCACATCATGAGTGAACGCAAGAAGCCAGTCCAGCGAGAACATGAGAAAAGACATGAAAACATTGCAAGACATCTTCACCGGGAGTTTATTACAAAGTTTATTTATTAGAAAGTTTATTTAGAAAGAACAAACAACAGGTACGAGAATAAACCGAATGGAGGGGAGTTGCAAGAAATGGAAATATTAAGGTACTGTGGGAGAGGGAGAGGGAGAGAGAGAGAGAGAGAGAGAGAGAGAGAGAGAGAGAGAGAGAGAGAGAGAGAGAGAGAGAGAGAGAGAGAGAGAGAGACAGAGAGAGAGAGAGAGAGAGAGAGAGAGAGAGAGAGAGAGAGAGAGAGAGAGAGAGAGAGAGAGAGAGAGAGAGAGAGAGAGAGAGAGAGTGAGAGAGAGAGAGAGAGAGAGAGAGAAAGAGAGAGCGAGTGAGAGAGAGAGGGGAGAGAGAGAGAGAGAGAGAGAGAGAGAGAGAGAGAGAGAGAGAGAGAGAGAGAGAGAGAGAGAGAGAGAGAGAGAGAGAGAGAGAGAGAGAGAGAGAGAGAGAGGAGGGGGGGTAGAGAGAGAGAGAGAGAGAGAGAGAGAGAGAGAGAGAGAGAGAGAGAGAGAGAGAGAGAGAGAGAGAGAGAGAGAGAGAGAGAGAGAGAGAGAGAGAGAGAGAGAGCAAGGTGAAAGGGTACACATCTGTACACTAGTACAAGATGCAAAACAGAGTATCAGAGTCCGTGAAACTGAAACAAGACGATCAGACACTGTGGTAAGGTGAAGATCCAATTAATAATCATTGGTATATAACATCAATAACGATGATAAAAATGATAAGTATGATAACAATTATAATAATAGTAGTGGTAGTAAAGTACTAATGATACCAGTGATAATGATAATATTAACAACAACAATGCTAAAAGTAAAAGATATTATAATAATAATTAATGATAATGGTAATAATGATAACAATAATGATAATGATACTAATACTAATACTAATAATAATAATAATAATAATTGTAGTAGTAGTAGTAGTAATAATAATAATAATAATAATAATAATAATAATAATAATAATAATAATAACAATAATAATAATAATAATAATAATAATAATAATAATAATAATAACAGTAACAGTAACGATAACAATAACAGGGCCATATTATAATAATAATAATAATGATGATGATGATAATAATAATAACAATGATAATAATAGTAATGATAATAATGGTGATGATAAACCTTATAATAATAACAACATTGATAATAATGATAACAATAACAATGATGATAATAATAGGACAATAACAACAATGATAAAGAGGGTCATACAGAAACGGACAGTACAAGAGAGAGTGAGAGAGACTGAGTACCACTCTTTCCGATCTTCTTACTCAACACCATAGGGCTTCTAAGCACGTGTCCTCAACCCCGTAGCACGTATCACTTTTGAAGAACAGAAACACCCTCTGTTATCAGCTGACAAGACGAGGGCTGTTCACCTCAAGAACGGGAGAACAACGACTTCATTTTTAGTCAGAGCCCCAAGGAGGTACTCGGGAAAGAACAACTAAACCGCTAATTATGTTATTTTTTAAGTGATGAACAAGGTGGTTATGTCTTTGGGTTATCTTTAACCACTTTTCCCTCTCGATAGGCAGTCGCGTTTTATAAGCATGATTTGCAGTATTTTTATAATCTCTGTCTGTCTGTCTGTTTCTTTTTAATCTTTCTTCTCTCGGATGGAATATGAAACTGTCGGGAATAATGTTTGCTTGGGTTGAGTGCTTGCTTTAAGAAGTAAGTGGGAATCGATATACGAGTGTTTTCACGTACATGCTGTGTATAGGGACTTGCATACACAAGTACACATACGCTTACAAACCTTCATACGCACACACAGTCATATACGCGCACACAAATGCAAATATACGTGTGTGTGTGTGTGTGTGTGTGTGTGTGTGTGTGTGTGTGTGTGTGTGTGTGTGTGTGTGTGTGTGTGTGTGTGTGTGTGTGTATGTGTGTATGTGTGGAAACCACTTGTGACGCGCGTTCGGTCACGAATATTAATTTGCTTAATTTTCACAATACCTTT
>NC_091558.1:2560731-2568231 GCF_042767895.1 Penaeus vannamei
CATAAAGTACACACCACCAATTCACAACAGCAGGGCACGTCGACAGGACGCAGCAGGCCAGAGCAGGACACAGAAGCATAAAGGACACAACAGCAGGGCAAACCACAGGACACAGTAGGACACAGAAGCACAAAGGACACACCACCACAGCAGCAGGGCACATCGACAAGACACAGCAGGCCAGAGCAGGACACAGAAGCATAAAGGACACACCACCACAACAGCAGAGCAAATCCACAGGACACAGCAGGCCAGAGCAGGACACAGAAGCACAAAGGACACACCACCAAGGACACAGCAGCAGGGCAAATCCACAGGACACAGCAGGCCAGAGCAGGACGCAGGAGTGGAGGAGCACACAGCAACGAAGTACAGCAAGAGCGAACAGCAGGGAAAAAAAGCGGTTCGTTACCCCTTCCTAATTCCAGGTCTCAGGAGCGAAAGCCCGGAGGATTTTCAAGATGAATGTTGCAAGCAGAAAGACCAGTAGGCAGAAAAAAAAGAAAAAAGAAAGAAAGAAAGAAAAGAACATTGTTCGAGCTGAACTTGGAAGGTTAATTGATTAGAAAAGATTTTCCGTTCCTGTGGGCGAGGAGATCTGACAACTTAACTGGAGTGAAACTTAGATAAGGGCGTGTGTGTGTGTGTGTGTGTGTGTGTGTTTGTGTGTGTGTGTGTTTGTATGTGCGTGTGTATGTGTGCGTTTGTGAATCCGCCTACAAACGTATTATATATTTGTACACACAAACACACGCACAGACACACACACACACACACACACACACACACACACACACACACACACACACACACACACACACATACACACACTTACACACACACACACACACACACACACACACACAAACACACACTTACACAGACACACACACACACACACACACACACTTACACACACACACACACACACACACACACACACACACACACACACAAACACACACACACACACACACACTCACCCCAAACACCACAGCAGAAAAGAGGTTCAAATCTCCCGCACCCTCAGCCAGCCATCGCATTTTCGCAATGGTGACAACAATGAAATGAAAAGTTGCACACGATAAAACTCCCTTGCCTCGACCTTGACGTAAACGGCGCTACTGGTCGAGGGTTAAATGGAATTCTGGTTTAGTCGCCGTGGATTTATTGGAACATTAGTATCTGGGGGACGATCCACTTCGTAAGGGAGTGTTCGCTGTGGGAGAATAATGATAATACGATTTTATGCAATTGTGATGGCTGTTTATGGGGAAAAATGTACCTGTTTTTACAAGTATGTGCATACGCGTAGATGTACTTGTTGGAATAAAGAGGTAACGCACGTAGATTTAAACAAGAAAATCCAGCAAAGAGAGGAAGAGGAGGAAGAGGAGGGGGAGGTGGGGGATGAGAAGGAGGAGGAGGAGGAGGAGGAGGAGCAGGTGGGGGATGAGAAGGAGGAGGAAGAGGAGGAGGAAGATGAGGAGGAGGAGGAGGAGGAGGTGGAGGTAGAGGAGGAAGAGCAGGTGGGGGGTGAAAGGGAGGAGGAAGAGGAGAAGGAAGAAGAGGAGGAAGAGGATCAGGTGGGGGATGAAAAGGAGGGGGAAGAGGAGAAGGAAGAGGAGGTGGAGGAGGAGCAGGTGGGGGATGAAAGGGAGGGGGAAGAAGGGGAGGGAGAGGAGGAGGAGGAGGAGCAGGTGGGGGATGAGAAGGAGGGGGAAGATGGGAAGGGAGAGGAGGAGAAGGGGGATGAAAAGGAGGGGAGGGGGAGGAGGAAAAGGAAGAGGAAGAGGAGGAGGAGGAGCAGGTGAGGGATAAAAAGGAGGGGGAGGAGGAGGAAGAAGAGGAGGAGGAGGAGGAGAAGGAGAAGCAGGTGGGAGATGAAAAGGAGGGGAAGAAGAGAAGGAAGAGGAGGATGAGGAAAGGGAAGAGACGGGGGAAAGAGGAGGAATTCAAAAATAAGAAGAAAGGAAAAAGAAGGAATAACAGAAGGAAAAAAAAAGAAAAAAGAAGGAAAAAAGGCAGACGAAGACAGCAGAAAGAAGAAAGAAGAAACATAAGAAGGAGTTGAGAAGAAAGAAAGAATGAAAGAGAGGAAGAAGAATTAAGAAGAAAGAAGAAGAAGAAGAAGGAAAAGGAGTGGGAGGAAGAGGAGAGAGAGTGGGTGGGACCAGGAGACAGGAGCGTATTGTGTGCTGCTTAATCAAAACATCCTTTGAGGTGACATCCGGTAAGGAAAATGTAATCACCTCATTACGGGCCCATGTAAACAAACCATCACCATAAGAGGAACTGGCAACCCCTCTTACTCATAAAATGAATGGGGATGATTTTACGTCGTGTTTTAACAAGGAAGACAAAGAAAAAAGGGGTTTTAAAAGGTTGGTGTTCGTGGTATGGAGAAAAATAAAACATATTTAAAATTTGAAGTAGTTTTATGTCTCTCTCTTTTTTTTTCTTACTTATACCCCCCCCCTTTTTTTCTTCATTCCTCGTGCCTTCCAAAAAACTTATAATTTTCTTTTTGTTAGAACCTCGTATTATTTATTATACAGACTCTCAAAAGCGGAGAAAGTATAATGGAAGCTTATTTTTCTTCTTTTTTAAAAATCTTCAGAGCTATACCCATATGGTATATGGTCCATGAACGCTTGGTATGTTAAAGAAACTCCTAATGTCTTTAAGAGTACAGGCAATCAAAAAAATAACAAAAAAATAAAAAAATAGAAAATAATAAGCATAAAGAAATGGCTTTTGTACACGTAGGTTTTGATTTAAATAATCTTTATATCTTGTTCTGTTGTAAGGTATTCATGAGTACACTAGATGACATTATTTCGAATCTGTAGAGAGGGAAATAGAGATTTTTTGAAAATGCTTTTGTAATTATTGAGGACATTGCAAACATAATTGAATTGTTGCTCCTGTCGCTTGCCTTCCCCAGACAGCCTAACGTGGACCCCGTTCATGACTACATAGTAAATAAATAACCTAATACTGTTTTAGAGTAGCAGTGTCTATATATCCATGTATACATGCACACACACACAGAGTAAAGAGGGAAGAGGGAAGAGAGAGAGAGAGAGAGAGAGAGAGAGAGAGAGAGAGAGAGAGAGAGAGAGAGAGAGAAAGAGAGAGAGAGAGAGAGAGAAAGAGAAATAAAGAAAGACAGACAGAGAGAAACAAGACTAACAGAAACAGAAAGAAAAAACAAGTCACCCCACCCCATAAAAAAAAAAAAATCCCCCCAAAAAAAATCCCAAACCCCCCCTCTAAAAAAAAAAAAATCCAAAAAATCCAAAAAAAAAAAAAAAATCCAACCCCAACGCAGGATTCTCAATATCCCCCTCACCTCCCTCCTGAGTTGAAATCCACTTCCCTTGCAGCTTGCCTTCCCAAGAACAGAAACTCGCGATGCACCAACCTATGCATACATTACGCCAAGCCAGTAAACAGACCAATTGTAGACTTGCCTTCGCTGCCGCTCTTTATTCAAAGCTCAAATCGGAACGTGGCTCTCGCTCTTGTGGCTCCAGAAGCACGGACTTTGTGAGGCTGGAAAAAGAGGTTGAACAAAAGGAAAACGAGGAAGAGAAGGAGGAGGAGAAGGAGAAGGGTTGAACAAAAGGAAAACGAGGAGAAGAAAGGGAGGAGGAGGAGAAGGAGGTGAAGGAGGAGAAGGAGGAGGAGGAGAAGGAGGAGGAGGAGGAGGAGGAGAAGGAGAAGGAGGAGGAGGAGGAGGAGAAAGAGGAGGAGGAGGAGGAGAAGGAGGTGTGAAGCAGCGGAATAAATGGGGGGAGAGACTCGGAGAAAGAGAAAACTTTATGGAATTGAATAGGAAGGAGGGGTGCGAAATTGAAAAAAAAAACTATATATATATATATACATATACATACATACATATATATATATATATATATATATATATATATATATATATATATGTATATATATACGTACATATATATATATATATATATATATATATATATATATATATACATATATATATATATATATATATATATATTTAGAGAGAGAGAGAGAGAGCGAGAGAGAGAGAGAGAGAGAGAGAGAGACAGAGTGAGATAGAGATAGACAGATAGAGAGAGAGAGAGAGAGAGAGAGACAGAGTGAGATAGAGATAGACAGATAGAGAGAGAGATCTGAAAGGAAAAATTGTAGGAAAAAAAGAAGAGAAGAGGGAAATAAATGAGACGGAAGAAAAGGATGAAATGAGAGAGAGAAATTATTTTAAAAAGGAAGAGGGAAGGAAAGAAACAAAGAGACGAAGGAGAATAAGAAACGAACGAGGAAGAAAAGAAATAGTAAAGAGAGAGAGAGAGACAGAGAGAGAGGGGGGGGGGATCACAAAAAGAAGAGGTGAAGAAACACAAAAAGCAAAAAAGAAAAAAAGAGAGACTGAAAGGTAGCAACAACAAAAAACGAAAAACAAAAACAAAAACGAAGGATAAAGAGAAATAAGAGAAAGAGAGAACGAAGGCATAGGAACGCAGGAGAGTAAATGTATCTTCAGACTGGCGGCCGTTTTTGTGTTATATTTCCTTTGGCTTTCGTTCTTTCATTTCTTCTTCCTTTGATCAGTAGAGTTCTTAGAGGTTGCGGTTCAAAAAGGAGAGAAGCGGAGATGGGCGGAGAAGGAGACAGTGCCAGGCTCTGAATTACATACACATACTCACATACATACATGCATATGTACGCTCGTATTCACATACATGCACACAAAAACGCACACACACATATATATACACTCATATTTACACATACGCACACACACACGTACATGCATACATATACGCATACTTACACTCATATTCACTCATATGCACACAAACACGCACGCACATACATACATGCATACGTATTCTAACATTCACAGACATCAGCGGACATACATACATACACGCATACGTACATTCATATTCACACACATACGCACACTCATATTCACACGTATACACAGACACACATACACACATACATACACACATACGTACACTCATATTCACACGCATGCACACACACACACAATCACACATTCGCATCCACACACTCACACACCCCCACACCCACCCTTCAACACACCCACACCCACGCACACCTCACACCACACACAACCCCCCCCCTACCACCCTTCCAACCTCCAACCCCCTCCCCCCCCTCCCCACCAACACACAAACAAGCCAACAAAGCGCAAACGAGGGGCCAGCCTTTGTAATAACCGAATCTCCTTCTGGATCATCAGTTAGGCCGGCCGGGACGAGGCAGGCGGGCCGTTGCAGCTGTCATTCCCTAACGACGCTGTGTATGCGGTGCCGGTCCCTTGTCTCCCCCCCCCCCCCCCGTGATGTACCGCCGGTGAGAGGGTCAGGGGGAGTGTAGTGGAGGAGGAAGGAGGGTGAGGGCAAGGGGGTGGTGGAGGATGGGGGAGGGCATGGGGTGGAGGAGGATGGGGGAGGGGAGGTGGAGGGGGAGTGGAGGAGGGGGAGGGCATGGGGTGGAGAAGGAGGGAGGGGAGAGGGGGTTTGGGGGGAGGGTGAGGGCAGGTGGGTGGAGGATAGGGGGAGGGCAGGGGGGTGGAGGAGGGGAAGGGCAGGGGGGTGGAGGAGGAGGGAGGGCAAGGGGTTGGAGGAGGACGGGGGGAGGACGGATGGGGCATCGAGGAGAGAGACACACTTTACGAGACCCAAGCCCAGCCGATGTGTTCCTGTCTCGGATCTGTGGGCCTGTCTGTCTCCTTTGTTTACGTCGCGAGCTCGGGCTTTCAGGGTCCGGCTGTATGTTGTTATTCTGCCTCGAGCCTTCTCACTCTCCTTACATATCTATCTATCTATTTCTATATATGTGTGTCTCACTTCCCTTACATATCTATCTATCTATTTCTATGTGTGTCTGTGTGTATTTTCCTCCTTACATATCTATCTATTTCTATATATATGTGTATTTTCATTCACTCCAATGCTAATTTCATACAGACACAGACAGCGTCATAGGGCCGAAAGAGCTAACGCTTAGGAGGTCGCTGCTGCATCTACTTTTCGTTTCCAGCCGCGAGGGGCCCCCTTATCTAGCAGGCAGGTAGAATTAAGACCTATCTCGAAACTGTAGCTTGATTTGGTAGTCCAGTGATGTACGAGAAACACGTCATTCGTCAGCCGTATGGTGCTGACATTGGGGTGGAAACATGATCTTGCCAATTGTACCCCATGATATTTCGAAACACAGGGTAGTGTAGTGTGTACAGGTAAACCGGCAGGGGTCAGGGGCACAGACACACATGCCTTGCTTCTTTTGCACTGGTATTTTTGCGTGAGAGTTCATGACTTCCGCTGCCAGACCAATCTGTTGACTTCCTGGCATGACCCACATAGTCATAGAAAATGACTGAAATGCTTCACGAATCTTTACCCCGATCACGTGCAAATTGAATAAGTTCTCCTTGGTAACCCCAAAAATGCATCCAGAATTACCAATAATACCTCAAGTGCTGCCCTACATTTTGGGTGACAGTTGTACTCAGGATATTGCCCATGAAAGGCAGTCCAGGAATACACTGCAGCGTCTAATGCCTCCTTAAGAACAAAGCAGACTACAAGCAACCCACACACCTGAATTCACATCAGTGCTCTACAATGCCTTATTGTGAATTACCTTGTGTGGATTTACCATGACAAAAGATTTCTCAGTAGGTAACCTATGTTGTGTTTCAGAAGGATGGAAGTGGTGATTTGGCCTTCTATGCCACGGGGTGTAAATGCTGAAATAATTGGTGCTGATCCAGCCATCCAGTTCCTTATTCTAGGGATAGCCAAGCTCCTCGGCTGGTATAGGGGAAAGGTATAGCCTGACAATAGCCAAGAGAAAATGCTATCTATAAGCCATTGATTCACCACCAGAATCCAGCAGTTCTACGGGATGCCCATGCTATCAGCGGCTTAATCCGAACCGCAAAATACCCAGTCCAATGCTCACTTATCAAACGAGGATCTAAGGCGTGGCTATCGGCTGAGCGAATCGTATACATCTGCGGGGAGAGGGGAGAGGGGGGGGGGCTTTGCCTTCACCTTCCTTGGCATTCAATTTACCAATAGATTCCCGAAATACTGCTTCCTATCCTTCCTCGGCAGAGAGAGAGAGAGAGAGAGAGAGAGAGAGAGAGAGAGAGAGAGAGAGAGAGAGAGAGAGAGGGAGAGGGAGAGAGAGAGAGAGAGAGAGAGAGAGAGAGAGAGAGAGAGAAGAGAGAGAGAGAGAGAGAGAGAGAGAGAGAGAGAGAGAGAGAGAGAGAGAGAGAGAGAGAGAGAGAGAGAGAGAGAGAGAGAGAGACAGGCAGAGAGAAAGAAAGAATAGCGAGAGAGAGAAGAGAGAGAGGGGGGAGAGATCCGAGTCCTGCAATTCGATCCCATTCCCGATTCCTGCCGAGCAACACAACGCACATCCACGGCGTTCAGTGTCTCCCGCGAAATATAAAGGATTGGC
>NC_091558.1:2580731-2585731 GCF_042767895.1 Penaeus vannamei
GTGCAAGATGCAGTGTCTTATGCGATTAACGAATTTTATGTGAATTTGTGTTTAGACACACACACACACATACACACACACACACACACACACACACACACACACACACACACACACACACACACACACACACACACACACGCTCGCACGCACATGCACACACAGCGTGTATGTTGTATATATATATACATGTTTATATATATATATATATATATATATATATATATATATATATATATATATATATATATATACATACAAGCATAGGTTAATTACACAGATACAAATATCCACCTACACACAGGCACACACCAAGGCCTCAGTGCAGGCAGACTCGCCCTCGAGCCGAGAGCCACCGCGTCTCGAGGGACAGCGAGGAGAAAGCAGAAAAGAAAGGCGTATCCTTCAGAGCTGAGATCCTCAACGCTAAGGATCTTTAGGGACAGGACAGGAGGGGGAAGGAGGTGGGTGGGGGAGGGGGGGGGCAGAGGGCCTTTGATCCTGCAGGGGGATGGGGTGGGATTACAAAGTCGAGGTCGGAGGGGGATAAAGAGAATAGAATAAGAGATGGAATTAGAGAAGAATGCAAGGACTTTATATACGCTATGATTAGATATTCTTCATGTGAACCGTTTGTTCTTATCTAACACCTACTTTTTTTTCTTTACAAAGGAAAATATTCTGCAAAGTAATACACAAAAGAGATATTACAGTTTTTTTTATACATCTTTTGGCGTTTGAGATAATCAGATAGAGGTCAGCGGGTTGCAGTACCTCTAATGTTAATATTAAAAGATGAATGTTTATGATTATGCTAAAACTGATTTTTTTCTGGGTTCATAAATGTATGTTTGTATATATGTGTGCATGTACGTATCGCCAAAGAAATGAAAAAAAAAATAATGATGGTTAAGATGTATAAAAACTACTAGTTAATCTACAACAGGTCGTAAAGGCAACACATAATACAAGACTGTGTCGTGACGAAGAAAGTTTGAAGAACACTAATCTAGACAGAAGACAAATTTCGAAAAAAAAAAGCTCTCCCACGAAAAGGAAAAATCGAAATTGGTCCCTTATACTCGAGTAAATCACCACTAACCCCTTGTTCCTTGCGCTCGTTTGCGATATCAACTACGATCAGTCTTGTGCCTTGTTAGGAACACAAAAGAGTCCTCGAGAAAGATGAGAAGGTGCAGTCAACTTGGTGAGACGGGGGAACTTGACTTGAAAAGGCTAATGGGAAATCTGTGCGCTTCTCTTGTTTATTTTCCGCTTTTTTTTCCCCCTTGTCTTTCGTCTCTCTTTGGATGCAGTTATGGTTATCTGTCTGTCGGTGTGTCAGTCTGTCTGTCCGTCTCTTGGTCCCTCTCTCTCTCTCTTTCTTGTTTGCTCCCTCCCTTTCTCCCTCTCAATCTCCTATCCCCCCCCCCTCCATCTCTGTATAGATATATATGCATATATATCACTATATGCATATCCCCCCCCCCTCTCTCTCTCTCTCTCTCTCTCCCTCTCTCTCTCTCTCTCTTTCTCACTCTCCCTATCCCTCTCTCTTTCTCTTCTTGTCTCCCGTTCTCCCTTTCATTTTCCCCCTCTCTCTTTTCCCAATTTGATTCTGTGGAGATTACAATACTGATCAGTTCAAAAGAAACGGATCAATTTATCAATAAATAATGATAATAACAAAGAAAACGCCAATAGTTCCTACAGCAGCAATGGTTTATTCAGTATATCAAAAGTTTTATGAAAAGAGCGTACATATAATTAAAATGTTATAGGTTTACTTGCCCTAAAAAAATATTTTTTAGGATAGCATATTTACGTTTAATTAGTCACACACACACACAAACATACAGACACAAACAAAGACACACACACAAACACACACACACAAACAAACACAAACACACTCAAACACACACACACACACAAACACAACACACACAAACAAACACACACATACACACACAAACAAACACAAACACACTCAAACACACACACACACACACACACACACACAAACAAACACACACATACACACAAACACACACACATACACACAAACACACACACACACACACACACATACACACACACATATTCATATACGAGTACAGATATTGCGCAAATAGGTAAAATATACCAAAAGACAGTACCTAAAAAACCAAGCCTGTATCTATTCCAATCTTTCTAACAATTATAACAAGAATATAACATCATCATGTATTACTAACAAATGTTGACTTTAAACCCAAGAAGGGGGCGGGAAGCAGTGTTTCAGTTGGTGAAATTCTACAGAAATTTTATCAAAATAAGTGACTACATGGTCGTTGATACTGGGTTGTTTGTCAGTGAAACATGAGACCCATTTTTCTTATTATTCATTTTCTCCTTCATCATCATTATATCATCCTTATTATCATTATTATCATCATCACATCAGCATTATTATCAGCATCACATCATTATTATCATCTCATCACTATCACGTCATCATTACCATAACCATCACATCATCTGCATCATCCTCACCATCACATTTTCATTACCATAACCATCACCATCACATCCTCATCTGCATCATCACATTATCATCATTACCATAACCATCCCACTATTACCATAAGCATCACATCACCATCACACCGTCACCATCATATCATCACTATCACTATCATTATCATCATAATTGTCATCATCACTATCACATCATTATTATCACCATCACATCATTATCAACATCATCATCACCATTTCATCACCATCATTACCATGACATCATTATCATCACCACCACATCATCAGCATTACATCATTATAATCATTATTACCATTACTAATAACACAATACATCTTTGGCGTCGTCGAAGTCGTCTATTTCTTCTCAATATCATTATTCGTTTTCTTCTTCGCCGTCATCTACGTCTCTTTCTTCTTCTTCGTCATCGCCGTCTACCTTTTTTTCTCTCCTTCTTTTATTTCTTCTTTCGACGTAAAACTTTTTTTCTCGTTGTCTCGCTTCTCCTTGCTATGGGGGGGAGGGGGGGTCAGTGGACGGAGGCTTGTGGGGAGGGGGGAGGGGGGAGGGGGGGAGGTTGTATCCCACTCGGATAAAAATGTTGAGCTTTTTGAAGGTGCAAAGAGCAGAGGTACGAAACAGGAAAAAAGGAAAATACCATTTTTCTCCATTTTCCCCCTCTCTTCTTTTTGTCCTTCGTCGTTTTCTTCTTATTTTCTTTTGTTTTCTTCTGCTTGCTTCTTCTTCTCCTTCCTAGGAGCATTCGGGAAAAAACTGTATTGTTTTCGTAATAAATATAATGATAAAAAGATCAAAGTTATACACACAAAGATGACAATAATATTAATTATCACAAGAAAGTGGTGGGAACGACTCGAAGTCATCAGTAGACAGAAATATATAACTGCCAGCTAACAATCTTCAGGCCATCAATAAATATAGGAAATTTTGCAAAATAATGAAAATAAAATCTATTTAGGGAAGTGAATAAACATTTCATAAAGAAAAAAAAAAGAAAAAGTGACTAACAGTATGCGATGATGTATGCGTCATATAATACAATCGCATTTTTGACGAGAAACGCAAACAATAGTTTAGTTTGATTTGCTTCTTGCCGAAATCGTCATAAACAAACACTTTGTTAAAAGGTAAACAAACTACCGCAATATGTAAAAAAAACAAAAACTATTTCCCTTCGTAGTAAGTGACTGGAGTAAGAAATGATAGTGAATTTAACTAAGAGGTTAAGTTTTGAAGGAAATAAGAATAGAATTTCAAAGAATCTTTTACATGCATAACACGAAAGGATATATATATATATATATATATATATATATATATATATATATATATATATATATATATATATATATATATATATATATAATCGTCCACACATTTTAGGACAACAATTTAAATGGAAAGTATGTGCTATTAGACAGCTCTTCCAAATAGAGAATTTAGAATTAAAATAAAGACAAATAAACTTTATCTTCGAACAATGGATGGTTGTAATACAATCATAAATAGCTAGAAATCATCTACAGAATAATATAGCTATTAATATGATCCACTTGATACATCTCGGCATATATATATATCCACAGCTTGGCAGTTTATAATCTCATTTATTAGCGATAAGATAAGTAATAATTAGTAAGAGATTAATTAATATTTTAAGAGAATTTCATCAAGATCACTTAGTTTCGTCTGTTATGGTGGCGGTTTGTTTACATTTGTGACGTCATCAACCTGTGGCAATCTTCCTCTGGAGTAAAAAGGATATATGACCAAGGATACCGTTAAATACAGGAATAATAATAAAAAAAAAATAAAAAAAAGGAAATCTTGAAATATCTTGCCGTCCAAAAGTGCAATAATCATTAGCAATAATCATATATCCCCACTATTTCGATAAGAAAAAGGAGAAAATAAAAATAAAAAAGAAACACCAAATAAGCAGAAAAGTTTAAAAGATCGACTAAAAAAAGGCGAAATAGACTTGACAAAAAAAAGGCGAAATAAGTGACATTCTAGAATCTGAGAGAAAAATTAGAATATGCGAAAGCGGAAAATGGAAAATATTGACAAACCATCAAAGAAAATGAAGACCCTGAGGGAGAGAGGCAAGAAAGGAGGAGGAGGAGAAGAAAGTGAAAAATCGTGTTTTCTGGAAGACGTGTCGTAACTTGCGATAACAAGAAAAGGGGAAAAAAAGGATAGAAAAAGAAAAAGAAGAAGAAGAAAACAAAAAGACGCATGGAAGTGTGTGGAAATATGTATACGTACACAAGGGACTAATAACAAAGGAAGAAAATAGGAATATATCAATATTGAAGTGTGCGGAAATGTCTATAAAAACACACCAAACATGCATGTATACATACACATTTATAGACAAAAAAAAAAAAAAAAAACACTACGTAGGTAAAAGCGTACGCACGTACACACACACACACACACACACACACACACACAC
>NC_091558.1:2633231-2640731 GCF_042767895.1 Penaeus vannamei
GAAGAGGGGGGGGGGGAAGGGAGGGACGATGAGGATAAAACAGGGAGGAGGGGGTGGGGGGGAAGGGAGGGACGATGGGGATAAAACAGGGAGGAGGGGGGGGGGAAGGGAGGGACGATGGGGATAAAACAGGGAGGAGGGGGGGGAAGGGAGGGACGATGGGGATAAAACAGGGAGGAGGGGGGGGGGGAAGGGAGGGGCGATGAGGATAAAACAGGGAGGAGGGGGGGAAGGGAGGGGCGATGGGGATAAAACAGGGAGGAGGGGGGGAAGGGAGGGACGATGGGGATAAAACAGGGAGGAGGGGGGGAAGGGAGGGGCGATGAGGATAAAACAGGGAGGAGGGGGGGGAAGGGAGGGACGATGGGGATAAAACAGGGAGGAGGGGGGGGGGGGGAAGGGAGGGACGATGGGGATAAAACAGGGAGGAGGGGGGGGGGGAAGGGAGGGACGATGGGGATAAAACAGGGAGGAGGGGGGGGGGGGGAAGGGAGGGACGATGGGGATAAAACAGGGAGGAGGGGGGGGAAGGGAGGGACGATGATGATAAAACAGGGAGGAGGGGGGGGAAGGGAGGGGCGATGGGGATAAAACAGGGAGGAGGGGGGGGAAGGGAGGGGCGATGGGGATAAAACAGGGAGGAGGGGGGGGAAGGGAGGGACGATGATGATAAAACAGGGAGGAGGGGGGGGAAGGGAGGGGCGATGGGGATAAAACAGGGAGGAGGGGGGGGAAGGGAGGGGCGATGGGGATAAAACAGGGAGGAGGGGGGAAGGGAGGGACGATGGGGATAAAACAGGGAGGAGGGGGGGAAGAGAGGGACGATGATGATAAAACAGGGAGGAGGGGGGGAAGGGAGGGACGATGGGGATAAAACAGGGAGGAGGGGGGGAAGGGAGGGGCGATGGGGATAAAACAAGGAGGAGGGGGGGAAGGGAGGGGCGATGGGGATAAAACAGGGAGGAGGGGGGGGAAGGGAGGGGCGATGGGGATAAAACAGGGAGGAGGGGGGGGAAGGGAGGGACGATGATGATAAAACAGGGAGGAGGGGGGGGAAGGGAGGGGCGATGGGGATAAAACAGGGAGGAGGGGGGGGGAAGGGAGGGGCGATGGGGATAAAACAGGGAGGAGGGGGGAAGGGAGGGACGATGGGGATAAAACAGGGAGGAGGGGGGGGAAGAGAGGGACGATGATGATAAAACAGGGAGGAGGGGGGGAAGGGAGGGACGATGGGGATAAAACAGGGAGGAGGGGGGGAAGGGAGGGGCGATGGGGATAAAACAGGGAGGAGGGGGGAAGGGGGGGAAGGGAGGGACGATGAGGATAAAACAGGGAGGAGGGGGGGGGAAGGGAGGGACGATGGGGATAAAACAGGGAGGAGGGGGGGGAAGGGAGGGACGATGGGGATAAAACAGGGAGGAGGGGGGGAAGGGAGGGGCGATGGGGATAAAACAGGGAGGAGGGGGGAAGGGAGGGGCGATGGGGATAAAACAGGGAGGAGGGGGGGAAGGGAGGGACGATGGGGATAAAACAGGGAGGAGGGGGGGGGAAGGGAGGGACGATGGGGATAAAACAGGGAGGAGGGGGGAAGGGAGGGGCGATGGGGATAAAACAGGGAGGAGGGGGGGGAAGGGAGGGGCGATGGGGATAAAACAGGGAGGAGGGGGGGGGAAGGGAGGGACGATGGGGATAAAACAGGGAGGAGGGGGGAAGGGAGGGGCGATGGGGATAAAACAGGGAGGAGGGGGGGGAAGGGAGGGGCGATGGGGATAAAACAGGGAGGAGGGGGGAAGGGAGGGGCGATGGGGATAAAACAGGGAGGAGGGGGGGGAAGGGAGGGGCGATGGGGATAGA
Source organism: Penaeus vannamei (assembly GCF_042767895.1). NCBI lineage: Eukaryota > Metazoa > Arthropoda > Malacostraca > Decapoda > Penaeidae > Penaeus > Penaeus vannamei. The sequence goes on from NC_091558.1 coordinate 2,635,086, forward strand.
ACAGGGAGGAGGGGGGGAAGGGAGGGACGATGAGGATAAAACAGGGAGGAGGGGGGGAAGGGAGGGGCGATGAGGATAAAACAGGGAGGAGGGGGGGAAGGGAGGGGCGATGAGGATAAAACAGGGAGGAGGGGGGGAAGGGAGGGACGATGAGGATAAAACAGGGAGGAGGGGGGGAAGGGAGGGGCGATGGGGATAAAACAGGGAGGAGGGGGGAAGGGAGGGACGATGGGGATAAAACAGGGAGGAGGGGGGGGGAAGGGAGGGACGATGGGGATAAAACAGGGAGGAGGGGGGGGGGAAGGGAGGGACGATGGGGATAAAACAGGGAGGAGGGGGGGGGAAGGGAGGGACGATGGGGATAAAACAGGGAGGAGGGGGGGAAGGGAGGGACGATGAGGATAAAACAGGGAGGAGGGGGGGAAGGGAGGGACGATGAGGATAAAACAGGGAGGGGGGGGGGAAGGGAGGGACGATGAGGATAAAACAGGGAGGAGGGGGGGGAAGGGAGGGACGATGAGGATAAAACAGGGAGGGGGGGGGGAAGGGAGGGACGATGGGGATAAAACAGGGAGGAGGGGGGGAAGGGAGGGGCGATGGGGATAAAACAGGGAGGAGGGGGGGAAGGGAGGGACGATGGGGATAAAACAGGGAGGAGGGGGGGGGGGAAGGGAGGGGCGATGGGGATAAAACAGGGAGGAGGGGGGGAAGGGAGGGACGATGGGGATAAAACAGGGAGGAGGGGGGGGGGAAGGGAGGGGCGATGGGGATAAAACAGGGAGGAGGGGGGGAAGGGAGGGACGATGGGGATAAAACAGGGAGGAGGGGGGGGGGAAGGGAGGGGCGATGGGGATAAAACAGGGAGGGGGGGGAAGGGAGGGACGATGGGGATAAAACAGGGAGGAGGGGGGAAGGGAGGGGCGATGAGGATAAAACAGGGAGGAGGGGGGGGAAGGGAGGGACGATGGGGATAAAACAGGGAGGGGGGGGAAGGGAGGGACGATGGGGATAAAACAGGGAGGAGGGGGGGAAGGGAGGGACGATGGGGATAAAACAGGGGGGGGGGAGGGAAGGGAGGGACGATGAGGATAAAACAGGGAGGAGGGGGGGAAGGGAGGGACGATGGGGATAAAACAGGGAGGAGGGGGGGGAAGGGAGGGGCGATGGGGATAAAACAGGGAGGAGGGGGGGAAGGGAGGGGCGATGGGGATAAAACAGGGAGGAGGGGGGGAAGGAGGGACGATGGGGATAAAACAGGGAGGAGGGGGGGAAGGGAGGGACGATGGGGATAAAACAGGGAGGAGGGGGGGAAGGGAGGGACGATGGGGATAAAACAGGGAGGAGGGGGGGGGGAAGGGAGGGACGATGGGGATAAAACAGGGAGGAGGGGGGGGGGGAAGGGAGGGACGATGGGGATAAAACAGGGAGGAGGGGGGGAAGGGAGGGACGATGGGGATAAAACAGGGAGGAGGGGGGGGGAAGGGAGGGACGATGGGGATAAAACAGGGAGGAGGGGGGGGGAAGGGAGGGACGATGGGGATAAAACAGGGAGGAGGGGGGGGAAGGGAGGGACGATGGGGATAAAACAGGGAGGAGGGGGGGGGAAGGGAGGGACGATGGGGATAAAACAGGGAGGAGGGGGGGGGAAGGGAGGGACGATGGGGATAAAACAGGGAGGAGGGGGGGAAGGGAGGGACGATGAGGATAAAACAGGGAGGAGGGGGGGGAAGGGAGGGACGATGGGGATAAAACAGGGAGGAGGGGGGGAAGGGAGGGACGATGGGGATAAAACAGGGAGGATGGGGGGGGGGGAAGGGAGGGACGATGGGGATAAAACAAAGGGGGGGGGAGGAGGGAAGGGAGGGACGATGGGGATAAAACAGGGAGGAGGGGGGGAAGGGAGGGGCGATGGGGATAAAACAGGGAGGAGGGGGGGGAAGGGAGGGACGATGGGGATAAAACAGGGAGGAGGGGGGGAAGGGAGGGGCGATGGGGATAAAACAGGGAGGAGGGGGGGGGGAAGGGAGGGACTATGGGGATAAAACAGGGAGGGGGGGGGGAAGGGAGGGACTATGGGGATAAAACAGGGAGGGGGGGGGGGAGGGAGGGACGATGGGGATAAAACAGGGAGGAGGGGGGGGAAGGGAGGGACGATGGGGATAAAACAGGGAGGAGGGGGGGAAGGGAGGGACGATGGGGATAAAACAGGGAGGAGGGGGGGGGAAGGGAGGGACGATGGGGATAAAACAGGAAGGAGGGGGGGGGAGGGAGGGACGATGGGGATAAAACAGGGAGGAGGGGGGGAAGGGAGGGACGATGGGGATAAAACAGGGAGGGGGGGGGGAAGGGAGGGGCGATGGGGATAAAACAGGGAGGAGGGGGGGAAGGGAGGGACGATGATGATAAAACAGGGAGGAGGGGGGAAGGGAGGGGCGATGGGGATAAAACAGGGAGGAGGGGGGGAAGGGAGGGACGATGGGGATAAAACAGGGAGGGGGGGGGGAAGGGAGGGGCGATGGGGATAAAACAGGGAGGAGGGGGGGAAGGGAGGGACGATGAGGATAAAACAGGGGGGGAGGGAAGAGAGGGACGATGGGGATAAAACAGGGAGGAGGGGGGGAAGGGAGGGACGATGGGGATAAAACAGGGGGTGGGGAGGGAGAGAGAGGGAGAGGAAGGGTATGGGTGTTGTAACTTTGTTCTTTTTTTGTGGTTCTAAGTTTGGCTGAATTGTCTTCCTTTTCTTGTGAGTTTATTGATATGTTTTTTGTTTGTTTGTTTGTTTTTATACTTCCATTCTGTTTTTGTTTAGTTAATCGACATATTAGATCTTGACATGGGAGGCGCGGATGGTAGATGGGAACCCCCCCCCCCCCCCGCTTCCATTCCATTTATGACAGGGCAGGAGAGAGAGAGATGGGGAGAGGGAAGGAGAGAAGGAGAGAGAGGGGGGGGAGAGAGGTAGAGAGAGACGGAGAAAGAAATTGAAAAAGAGAGAGCGAGAGAGAGAGAGAGAGGGGGGTAAAAGAGAGAGAGAGAGAGAGAGAGAAAGAGGAGAATGAGTGAGAGTGAGAGAGAGAGACAGAGAGACAGACAGAGAGAGAGAGAGAGAGAGAGAGAGAGAGAGAGAGAGAGAGAGAGAGAGAGAGAGAGAGAGAGAGAGAGAGAGAGAGAGAGAGAGGTAAAAGAGAGAGAGAAAGAGGAGAATGTGTGTGTGTGTGAGAGAGAGAGAGAGACAGAGACAGACAGAGAGAGAGAGAGAGAGAGAGACAGACAGACAGACAGAGACAGACAGAGATAGAGCCAGTGCCAGAAGGAAAAATCCAGCACAAATGGGTACCTAAATAGGTGTCAACTACACTCCGAAGAAAAGATTACGAAGTATATAACCAGCTGGTAGACTAGCAAGGGTAGGCAAGATTCCACACACTAACAGCTGCGCATCCCTCTAGTGAGTTGCTAGCTGTCTCTCCTGTATCGGTGCGCTGTGTACGCTTTCGAATGCCGTTTACCTGGCTTAGCATTGCCTCACAAACTCCGTAAAGGTTAATTAAGGCCATAAAAAGACCCATCGAATGCTTGATATCCGTTTCTGAAACGTTTTCGTCGAGTTATCGAAACTTGCTGAGTGTGGATTCCGGCAAAAAAAAAAAAAAAAAAAAAAAAAAAAGTTTCAATCAAGGAATCCGAAACTAGTTTTGAGTTGAAGTGAGGTAAACCAACGTTAAGGTTTTTGTTCCACTTTTTTCTCTCTCTCTTTTCTTCTTCTTCTTCTTACTTCTCCTTCTTTTTCTTCTTTTTCTTCTCCTTCTTCTTTTTTTTCTTCTTCTTCTTCCTCTTCTTTTTCAACTTCATTTTCTACTTCTTTTTCTACTTCTTCTTCTACTACTTCTTCTTCTTCTTCTTCTTCTTCTTCTTCTTCTTCTTCTTCTTCTTCTTCTTCTTCTTCTTCTTCTTCTTCTTCTTCTTCTTCTTCTTCTCCTTCTCCTTCTTCTCCTTCTCCTTCTCCTTCTCCTTCTTCTTCTCCTTCTTCTTCTCCTCCTTCTTCTTCTACTTCTTCATCGCCAACGTATTTTCTTCACATATCCTGGCAGTATATCTATATATATTGATGTAAATAACTGATAACAACTTAATCCGTGTTGGACCCACGTGTCAGGATATCAACTAAGCCAGCTACCCTTCTTCTATTTAAATATATTGTAAAAACCATACCATGACAAAGGGTATATAATAATAAGCAACTGTTATTATTTACAGATAGTTTACCCATTGCAATACAGTTTTAAAAGGAAGGGGGGGGGGGGTTCTGGTCCCTTTACCCCCTCTCTTTCTCTCTCTCTCTCTCTCCTTTTTAAAATTTGCTCCAGTGGTTCTGAAAATGGTATAGATTTATATAAAACTGACTTTTATGAGGTGGCGTTTATTGAAAATAGAGATATTATTCCCTTGAGAAAAAATAATCCGTAAAAAAATGAATCATACTATAAAAAAAAAATAATAATAATCCGATAAAAAAGAAAAGGAAAACCAAAAAAAAAAAAAAAAGAAGAAGTGCCTTCGTATTAAAATAATTTCCTTCGAGGTAAAACAAGAAACAGTTTTCCTGCACAACCTTAATGCCTTTTCTAATCTTTTATTCTTTCATATCTCTTTCCTTTTGCTCTGGACAAGCAGAGAAAGATCTGACTCAGCAATTTTTGTGTCTTACATGTGTCAGGGAAAAATATTAACGGAAAATGTTTCTCTTCTATACAACTATTTCGCTTTCGCTTCATGTTATTTATTTATCCTTTTTTATTCATTATTTTCTTTGTCTGCTTCTTTTTTTTCCTTTTTTTTACCTTGTTTATTATTGTGGTTGTTGCTGCTATTTGTATTAACATTAATATCATCATTATTATTATGATTATCATTGTTACTATTACTATTATTACTATTATTATTATTATTTATACATTTTTTTCACTATTATCATTGTTATTATTATCATTAATAGCATAATAAATAGCATTATTATCCCTATTATTACTAGGGGTATTATTAGTGTCAATATCAAAATCATTATTTCTTTATTAGCATTTTTGTAATTTTCATTATTGTAATTGTTATTCCTATTATCATTATTGCCATCATCATCACTGTCATTGTTTTAATAATAATGACCATTATCATTATTATTATCATTATTATTACTACTATTATCATTATTGTTATTATTGCTCCTATCATTTTTATTATCATTATTGGTATTAGAACTATTATTAGAATTAGTGTTGTTATTAAAATCATTATTATGGTTATAATTATCATCAATACCACCATTATTATAACCATCATCAAATTATCATCATCATCACCTCTCTCTTTCTCCGTCTCTCTCTCTATCACACACACACACACACACACACAAACACCCACACACACACACACACACACACACACACACACACACACACACACACACACACACACACACACACACACACACACACACAGACACACACACACACACACACACACACACACACACACGCACAAATACATACATACATACATACATACATACATACATATATATATATATATATATATATATATATATATATATATACATAGAGAGAATGAGAGAGAGAGAGAGAGAGA
>NC_091558.1:2655731-2660731 GCF_042767895.1 Penaeus vannamei
TCTCTCTCTCTCTCTCTCTCTCTCTCTCTCTCTCTCTCTCTCTCTCTCTCCCTCTCTCTCTCTACATGTGGTACATCCTTCTCCGCTCTCTCCGGGAGGCCCAAGAACACTAATAAGGAAATCGGAACTTTCTTTTCTTTCTTCCTTTCTTCTCCTATCTCCCCTTTCGTAACCGGATTAATAACTGCATTCTGTGATTTAGTTAATATCCGAAAGGGCCATTATCGGGTGGGATTCGTATTTGTAGTCATATGTGTATTGCGTGGTTGTGTGTGTGCGTATGTGTGGTTTCGTTTAAGCTTGGGTCTGTGAGTGTGGGTGTATGTGGGTGGGTGGGTGTGTTTGTTTGTGTTTGTTTGTGTGTGTGTGTGGATGGGTGTGTGGGTGTTTTTGTGTTTGTGTGTGTGGGTGGGTGTGTGTGTGTGTGGGTGTTTTTGTGTTTGTGTGTGTGTGTGGGTGGGTGCGTGTGTTTGTGTGTGTGTGTGCGTGGGTGGGTGCATGTGTTTGTGTGTGTGCGTGTGTGCCTGTGTGTGTCTGTGTCTATGCTTCGTTTGTGTGTGTGGCCCTATACCTATGTCTGTGTATACTTATGTCTGCACCTACGTGTCTGTCTTACCTCTCACACCTCAATTCTTCCACTTTCTATCATTAACACAATCCACATTAATACATGAAACAACTCCTTCGTTGAACGCATAGACACACGGAAGAAACAAAGAAATAGAAAAGAAACGGCAAAACAAAGGCAGGAAATCACAAACATTAAATAAACTTAGGAAACAACAGGTGGACTACAGGCTTATCCAATATATCTCCTGTTTTCCTAAACACTAAATGCTCTCTGCACTCTCATTAAATTCTTTTATTTTTCTTCTTTCACCTTTACTTCCATTTCACTTTTTTCCCCTTTCACCTTTACTTCCATTTCTTTTTTCTTTCTCTACGTACACCATTTTTTTCTTCTTCTTTATTTCCTTTACTTCCATTTCACTTATTTTTCTTTCTCTACGTACACCAAAATTTTTCTTCTTCTTCTTTATTTCCCTTAAACGAATAGATGAAAAAAGAAACGATTATTTTTCTACGTACACCACCATTTTTATTTCTTCTTCTTTCTTTCCTTTTAATGAATAGATAAAAAAAAGAAACGAAAAAAAAGTGACGCACAGATCGGAAAAAAATTGGGTAATGAGACAGGCAGACTTAATGTATAGAGTTGCTATTGATTTGACCGCAGGATGAGAAGCTGGCCTTAATTAAGGAAGGTCTCCCCCCCCTCCCCCTCTCCCCCCTTCCTCTCTCGCGGTCTCTTGTCTCTCTCTGTTTGTATGTTACTTTTTTTCTTTTTTTCTTTCTTTCTGTCTGTCAATGTATATATATATATATATATATATATATATATATATATATATATATATATATATATATATATATATATATATATATATATATATATATATATATATATATATATATATATATATATATTTATCTATCTATCCACCTCACTCTCTTTCTTTCACTTTCTTTCTGTTTGTTCGTCTCTCTCTCTCTTCTCTTTGTTTCTCTCTCTCTCTCTCTCTCTCTCTCTCTCTCTCTCTCTCTCTCTCTCTCTCTCTCTCTCTCTCTCTCTCTCTCTCTCTCTCTCTCTCTCTCTCTCTCTCTCTCTCTCTCTCTCTCTCTCTCTCTCTCTCTCTCTCTCTCTCTCTCTCTCTCTCTCTCTCTCTCTCTCTCTCTCTCTCTCTCTCTCTCTCTCTCTCTCTCTCTCTCTCTCTCTCTCTCTCTCTCTCTCTCTCTCTCTCTCTGTTTGTTTTCTCCTCTGTCTATGTCTCTCTCTCTCTCTCTCTCTCTCTCTCTCTCTCTCTCTCTCTCTCTCTCTCTCTCTCTCTCTCTCTCTCTCTCTCTCTCTCTCTCTCTCTCTCTCTGTTTTATCCCTTTCCCACTTGCTCCCTTTTCCCTTCCCCTCATTTCCTCACTCTCACCGTCTCTCTTTTTCCTCTCCCTTTTTCTCCTTCTTTATTTCTCTTACTCAGTCTCTCCTCTCTGCTAAAGCTACTTTCCCTTGATCCTTAACCCTTTGTCCCTCACCCTTCTTAAGGTTCCTTTCTCCCTCTTTGTTTTCCTTCCTCACTCTCCCTCCCTCATTCTATTTCCTCTCTCTCTCTCTCTCTCTCTCTCTCTCTCTCTCTCTCTCTCTCTCTCTCTCTCTCTCTCTCTCTCTCTCTCTCTCTCTCTCTCTCTCTCTCTCTCTCTCTCTCTCTCTCTCTCTCTCTCTCTCTCTCTCTCTCTCTCTCTCTCTCTCTCTCTCTCTCTCTCTCTCTCTCTCTCTCTCTCTCTCTCTCTCTCCTCTCTCTCTCTCTCTCTCTCTCTCTCTCTCTCTCTCTCTCTCTCTCTCTCTCTCTCTCTCTCTCTCTCTCTCTCTCTCTCTCTCTCTCTCTCTCCTCTCTCTGCCTCTCTCTCTCCCACTTAATGTTCCTCCCCTCTCTCTCTCTCTCCATTTAACTCCCTTTCCTCTTCCCTCTCTCCTTGGTTTCTCTCCTCCTTCCCCCTCTCATATCCCTCTCCTTCTCTCCCTCTCTCCTCTCCCTCTCTCCTGCTCCTCCCTCCTCTCCCCCTCTGCCTCTCTTCCTCTCTCCCTCCTCTTCTCCCTCCCTCCTCTCCCCTCTCTCCCTCCTCTCCTCTCCTCCTCTCCTCTCCCTCCCCTCCTCCTTCTCCCTCTCCCCCTCTCCCTATCTCCCTCTCCTCCCTCCCTCTCCTCTCTACCCTTCCCTCTCTCCCTCTCTCCCTCCTTCTCCTCTCCCCTTCCTCTTCCTCTCTCCTCCCTCTCTCCTTCCTCTCCTCTCCTCCCCCTCTCCTCCTCTTCCCTCTCCCCTCTCCTCCTTAACGCAGCGTGGATCCTAAGCTTAACGACCGAAACAAAGAAGTAACGCGAGATGTGGATGCTGATGAAGATGCTTTTAATCTGCGGACAAGAAGAGACCCTCCGCGCAATTTCTCCAGGGAGGGAGGGAGGGAGGGAGGAGTAGGGGGAGGGAGGTGGGAGGAGGGAGGGAAGGTGGGTGGGAGGGAGGAGTAGGGGGAGTTGGGTGGGTGGGAGGGAGGGAGGAGGAGGGAGGGAGGGAGGGAGGAGTAGGGAGGGGAGGTGGGAGGGTTGGAGGAGTAGGGAGGGAAGAGGGGTGGGAGGGTGAGTAGGAGGGAGGAGTAGGAGGGAAGGTGGGAGGGAGGGGGGAGTAGGAGGGAGGGTTAGAGGGAGGGAGGAGGAGGAGTAGGAGGGAGAGAGGGAGGGGGGGAGGAGAGGGAGGGAAGGTGGGTGGGTGGGAGGATTAGGGAGGTGGAGGAGAGGGAGGGGGAAAGGAGAGGGAGGGAGGTGGGTTGGAGGAGGGAGTAGGGAGGGGAGGAGAGAGAGGAAGAGGGGAGGAGGAGAGAGAGAGGGAGGGAGGAGGAGGGAGAGAGGGAAAGGTGGAAGGAGGAGTAGGGAGGGAGGGAGGAGTAGGAGGGAGGGAGAGGGAGGGGGATAAAGAGAGGGAGGGAAGGAAGGGAGAAAGGAGTGAAGGTAGGAAGAAGGAGTGGGTGGATGGACAGAGGGAGGAGAGGAAAGAAAAAGAAAAGATAGGAGAGGAGGAGAATAAAGAGTAGAGGAAAGAGGGAAGAGTGAGAAAGCGAGAGAGAGAAAGAAACGATGGATGCAAAGAAAGAATATGAAAAATTAGACAAAACAGAAGAGAAAAGAGTAAGAGAGAAGCAAAGAGAACTGACACCCCTCCCCCTCCCCCTCTCCCTTCTGAACCATACCCCTAAACCCACTAGCACCCCACCCCTGCCAGCACACCCCATGACTCCAATCATACACCACAACCCATGCCACTCACTCCACCCCACCCCATACTCTATACTCCACACTCCACCCCACTCCACACTCCACACTCCACCCCACTCCACACTCCACACTTCACCCCACTCCACACTCCACCCACTCCACACTCCACCCCACTTTACACTCCACACTTCACCCCACTCCACCCCACTCCACACTCCACACTCCACCCCACTCCACATTCCACTCCACACAACACCACGTTCACTCCACATTCAAAGAGAGACGTGTATCTACCTCGTTTCCTACTGCAAACCTCAACCTAATACACCACACTCACAACAACATCTACGCCATCTACCACACCATCATCTCTCCCTCCCCCCCACACACCCCACACCCCACACCACTCCACACCGTCCCCCTCTACCCTTCTTTACCCACCCCCTCCCCTCCACACACGCCCCACAACAACCCCCATCCGAACACCCCCCCGAGCCAATCCCCCTTACCTCACCCACACCATACCCCCCAATCCTTCACACCGTCCTCCACACCGTCCTCCTTCCCCCTCTCCCTCCCTCCCACTTCTTGTTCCTCTCCTCCTCTCTCTTTCTCCTTTTAACTCCCTTTCCGTTTCCCCCTTCCTTGGTTTCTCTTTCTCTCTCCCTTTACCTCTATATCTCTCCTCCTTCTTCCCTTCTCACCTCTCTCCCTCTCCCACTGTCTCTCTCTGCCCATCTCCCCTCTCTTTCCCTCACTCTCTCTTTCTCCTTCTTCTTCTCTCCTCTCTCCCTCTCCCACTGTCTCCTCTATGTCCTTCTCCTCTCCATTTCCCTCTATCTCTCTCCATCTCCTTCCCCCTCTCCTCCTCTCCTCCTCTCCCCCTCTCCTTTTCCTTCCCCCTCTCCCTCTCTACCTCTTCTCCTCTCCTCCCCCTCTCTTCCTCTCCCTCTCTCCTCCTCTCCCCCTCCCCCTCTCCTTTTCCTTCCCCTCTCCCTCTCTCTCCCTCTCTCCCTCTCCTCCCCTCTCCTTCTCTCTCCCTCTCTCCCTCTCCTCCCCTCTCCCTCTCTCCCTCTCCCTCTCCTCTCCCTCTCCCTCTTTCTCCCTCTCCTCTCCCTCCCTCTCTCCCTCTCCCCCCGCGAGAGCTGACGCAGGCACCGAATTCTGCTTCCGGATTCATGAA
>NC_091558.1:2685731-2690731 GCF_042767895.1 Penaeus vannamei
CTGCATTTTTCTATATTTTTCTTATCTCCGCGTTTTTAATTCTTGTCTTTATCATGTTTCTTCTCTTCCTTGTGAAACCCTCGCACTGGCAGCCCTGAATTTGACTGCCTTTTACCCTAGACGTTCGGAGCTTATTTCCAATCAAGCAAAACATTGATAACAAAGATAATGATACTAGGAGTAATAGCAATGATGATAAAAGTGATAACTAGAAATACTCAGAGAACTCATACCTCATACCTCCACCAAGGGCATAGGGTCACTGATGCAATAAAGATATTCACACTTGAAGAATTACATTAAAATCCCCTTTTTCTCAAGTATACTGGTGACGTCCGTAAACAGATCCTCCTTGGTGGAGGTAATAAAAATAATGATAATAAGAGAGAGAGAGAGAGAGAGAGAGAGAGAGAGAGAGAGAGAGAGAGAGAGAGAGAGAGAGAGAGAGAGAGAGATAGAGGTAAAGAGAGTGACAGAAAGAGAGCGAGAGAGAGAGAGAGGTAAAACAGAGAGAGAAAGAGGAAAATGAGTGAGAGATAGATAGATGGATATATAGATAGAGAGAGAGAGAGAGAGAGAGAGAGAGAGAGAGAGAGAGAGAGAGAGAGAGAGAGAGAGAGAGAGAGAGAGAGAGAGAGAGAGAGAGAGAGAGAAGGTGAGAGAGAGAAGTGGAGAGAAAGAGAGAGAGAGAGAGAGAGAGAGAAAGAGAGAGATAGAGAGAGAGTATGTGTGTCGTAATGTCCACAGACACATCAAATACACAATGACCTCATGAAACCTGATCTTTATACAGACCTCTGAAGTTTCCTCCTGTAATAGTCAACGCTATTGTCAGTGCAATTGGAGTAACCGATACTAGCACGATCCACATTACGACAAAGGTTTAATGGCATCTAGGTTAGGCTGGGACACACTTCTGTTAATTTTTTTTTAAACATCTGTTCATAATTTTGTGAGTTCTGCTAACCGACAAACTAAGTAACTAACGCTCTCAAAAAAAAAAAAAAAAAAAAAAAAACGATAATAGTGATGAATTAGATGGTATCAGCGGTAGTACATACAACGCTATTCATGAGGATTTGATAAAAAGAACAATTATCATTTTTATTATCATTATTATTATTATCATTATTATTATTATCATTATCATTATTATTACTATTACTATTATTATTATTATCATTATCGTTATTATTATTGTTATTATCACAGTCATTATTATCATCATCATTATTATATTTTCTTTTCTCATTGTTATTAGTATTATCATTATCATTAGCATAAGCATTAGCATTGTAATCACAATTATTATTGTTATTAGCATTATTCCTATTATTTTCTTTATTATCATTATTACTATCATTATTGTTATTAATATCATCATCATTTCATTATTATGACTATCATTATTATTATCCTTATCATTAATAGTAGTAGTAGTAGTAGTAGTATCATTATCATCATTATTATCATAACAATTACCATTATCATTTTCATTACCGTTATTATTTACTACCATCCTCACTATTATCGTTATCATTATCCTAATGAAAATAAGAATAACAAATATCATCATAAATAAATAAAAAAAAACAGAGAATTGCATGAAAAGCAACAAAAGAGATCGCTTAAAACATGTCATAATCTCGTTTCATTTCGTTCAGTCATGACATATATAATTCTAACGTTGAAATATCATTTATCGAGTTTGTTATTGCACGACCGTACCTGACATGTATATAGGTGACGCTTCGTTATGGCAGTACCAGCTGGGTTTGTTATTAAATTCCTTTTGATGTGTGATTTTGAATCATTGTGAATCGTTGTGTTTCTGTTACTTTTTATTTATATGTATTTTTTTGTTTGTTTGTTTATAATGGTACTGAGAATTCTATATGAGATAGGGTATCATGTGAGTGCAATGAAATGTATGATGTTTAATGGTGAATCAATAAGGATTTTATTATTATCATTATTATTATTGTTATTATCATTATCATTATTATCATTATCATTGTTATTATTGTTGTTATTATCACCCTCATTACTATTATCATTATTAGTATTGTTATTATCACTATCATTATTATCATCATTATTATTATTGTTATTATCACTATCATTATTATTATTGTTGTTGTTATTATCACCATCATTATTATTATTGTTATCATCACTATCATCATCATTATTATTATTATCGTTATTATCACTATCATCATCATTATCATCATTATCATTTTTATGTCTTTATTACATATATATATATATATATGTTCATCAGCTTGAGTTCGCACTACTGAACAAACACATACTGCTTTTATGATGAAACGTTAAAAGCTCGCACGGAAAGGCCAGACTGTACGTTATAAGCCAAAGGTATTCCGGTTTGAACTCACAACGAAAACTTCAAAGGTCTGTTATGAAGATCAGATTTCATTGAGGTCATTGAGGTCATTGAGGTCATTCTGTATTTGGTGTATTTGCTGTTAAAAAATACAGGACGTGACCTCGTCTCGCACTACACTATAGTGCCTTTTGGAAAGACAGAATGTTTGAAATAACTGGCTTGTTTTTATTGTTTTTAAGAGGTAAAAACGTGTCTAAATGTAAATGGGGGAAAATTACACATGTCCGTACTGACACACACGTATGTGTTTGTGTGTGTTTTTAGGAATGTGAATAGATGGATGGATGGATGGATAGATATATATATAGATAGATAGATAGATAGATAGATAGATAGATAGATAGATAGATAGATAGATAGATAGATAGATAGATAGATAGATAGATAGATAGATAGATAGATAGATAGATAGATAGATAGATAGATAGATAGATAGATAGATAGACAGACAGACAGACAGACACACAGATAGATAGATAGATAGATAGAGATAGAGATAGATAGATAGATAGACAGACAGATAGACAGAAAGACCGATTATAAACGAGCGTCAATTCTGCCAATTGTTTTTTGTTTTTGTTTTTGTTTTCTTGTTTTTCTGTCCCTTAGTCGCCTTCGCAATCGTCTCCTTTCCCTTGCAAAATATTTACCAATTTCTACTGCGGACATCTCGTTACTTTTTTTTGCAGCCTGTTTATATTCATTTTTCAGAAGTTGTTTTTCTCTTCACTTTCTTTCTATTCTTTCTTCTACGTTATTTTCTCCTCCTCTGCTTCTAACTTTTCTTCTTCTTCTTACTTTCCGTATTCAACCGCTTCTCTTTCCTCCTTTTCCTTTTCTTATTATTCTTTTTCTTCCTCTCTTCTTCTTTTCTTACTTATTTATTCTCTTCTTCTTTTTCTTCCTTTTTATTCTTTTCTTCTTATTATTATTCTTCTTTTCTGCCTTATTTATTCTTTTCTTCTTCTTCTTTTTCTTCCTTTTTTATTCTTTTCTTCTTATTATTCTTCTTTTTCTTCTTTTTTTCTTCTTTTTCCTCTTCTTCTTCTCTCTCTCCTCCTCCACCTTCATCATCTTATTTATATTTCAATTTTTTATCCCTATTTTAATTTGAATCTCAACTTCGATCATAATCGCAATTCTATCTCTCTCTTTGACTTTATCTTCATCTTTATCTTCATCTCCATCTTCGTCTTCATCATCTTCATTTCCATCTCTATCTCCATTTTCATCTTTATCATCATCATCATTTTCTTTTTCATTCCCATTTTCCATCTTTATCTTCATCTTTCTTTATCTTTATTTCTTCTTCGTCTCCATCTTTATCTTCATCTTTCTTTATCTTTATCTTTATAGTCTTTCTTCTTCTCCTTTTTCATTATCTTTTTCCTCCTCTTCGCGTCCGGTCCATTAGCTATAATTCTTCTTGATTGTGTCTCTTTGTTTTCGTTATCTGTGCTATATTTTCTTTCTTTCTTTTTTTTTGAGGGGGGGTTGCTTCTTCTTCTCCGTTGTTTTTATTCTTTATCTTGGTTTTTCCTCCTTCCTTTCTATCATTTTTTTCTTCTTTTTCATTGTTATCTGTGATAAATTTTCTTTCTTTTCTTGGAGAGATGGGGATGAGTGTATGCTTCTTCTTCTTGTCTCTTGCATTTATTCTTTCTCTTTTGTTTTTTTTCCCTTTCTATCTTTTTTTTTTCTTCTTCTTCATTGCTTTTATTTTTTTTAATCTTTTTTCCCTTTCCATATTTTTTATCTTCTTCTTCTTCATTGCATTTATTGTTTAACTTTTGTTTTTCTTTTCTTTTCCATAATTTTTCTTATTCTCTATTGCATTTGTTGTTTTTCTTTCTTATTCTTCTTTCCCACGTTCTGCATTGCATCTATTTTTTTTCTTATTCTTCTTCTCCTTCTCTATTGCACTCGTCGTTTATCTATTTTTTTCTTCTTCTTCTTCATCTCCTTCATTGCATTTATCATTTACATTTTGTTTCTTCTTCGCCATTTCATATATCATTTATCTTTTTTTTTTTCTTCTCCTCCATCTTTTCTTTCATTTATCTTTTCTTTCTCTAGTTTCTGGCCTTCAATAAAATCCTTACGAATCTTCTTCACAAATCGTCTTTCTTCTCTTTATTTCGTCTCTAATTTTCTCGATTTTAAGTCAGAGCCAAAAAAGTATTATTAAACAAAATAAATGAAACAAGTTCGTTTTTTTTGTTTTTTTTTAGTCTGTTTGTTTTGATTTTACAATTCCGTTTCGTAGATCTCTATTTGTTTAGTTGTTTACTGTCAGTGGATATTCTCTCTCTCTCTCTCTCTCTCTCTCTCTCTCTCTCTCTCTCTCTCTCCTCTCTCTCTCTCTCTCTCTCTCTCTCTCTCTCTCTCTCTCTCTCTTTCTCTATCTCTTTCTTTTTCTCTCTCTCCCTCTCTTCCTTCCTCACTTCCTCCTTCTCTCTCTCTCTCTCTTCCTTCCTCCCTTCCTCCCTCCCCCCCTCTTCCTCTTCTTCTCTCCCTCTCCCTCTTCCTCTTCTTCTCTCCCTCTCTCCCTCTCTCCCTCTCTCTCCCTCTCTCCCTCTCTCCCTTCCTC
>NC_091558.1:2698231-2708231 GCF_042767895.1 Penaeus vannamei
ATTACAGGAATTGTCACAATAACAAAATCCTTCTGTGGGTTTCCTTCACAGCGGCTGAGATCGTTGAAGTGGCCAGAAATGAATAAATGAATAAGTATAGTGAATAGGAATAGGTAAGTGGATATCAAGTGAATAGGTAAAGGAAAAGATTCTGAGCCTAGTACGCTGTATGTCTTAATTTGTGAATGGGAAAAAATGCAATTTCCACTTTTCTAATTATTTCATGTTCTTTCACATAAATAACGTGATTGTCGTATAATAGACAGGTATAGTATAGTATATAGTATAGTATAGTATAGTATATAGTATAGTAGACACCCCTTTCCGTACGTAACGCGATAGATAAATAAGAATATAAATAAGTAAACTAATTTCTATACAGATATAGCAATCAGACAAATATAAATATCTTTTTTTTTTCAGTTGGTCGCAATTACTCGGGAAACCTGTCTAGACATGTACCTGCCCACGCAAGCTTTCGTCTCGCACAAAATGTCTAATATTATGGCTTAAAATGTCATGCTCTTTACTAACCACGTGTGCAAAAGCTTAAATAGATAGATAAATAGGTGAATTATCAGTAAATTCAAGTGTATGAACCCACTCAAGAACGTTCATGACATTAATCATTACATTTAGATGAGTATTCAAAAACGCGGTAATAAAAATCTGGTCAAAACCTTATTACATATTTTTACAGATGCTGATTACTAAATGTTTATACAATTCTTATCTTAGTTTCGTCAATTTGGTTTGGTCGTAATAGCTTAATCTGGGCTTAGCTGAGATTAAAAAATTCTATTTCTCCTCTCTCTCTCTCTCTCTCTCTCTCTCTCTCTCTCTTTCTCTCTCTCTCTTTCTCTCTCTCTCTCTGTCTCTCTCTCTCTATCTCTCTCTCTCGACTCTCTCTCTCTCTCTCTCTCTCTCTCTCGCTCTCACTCTCTCTCTCTCTCTCTCTCTCTCTCTCTCTCTCTCTCTCTCTCTCTCTCTCTCTCTATCTATCTATCTATCTAGCTATGCCTGCCTGTTTGTCTGTCTACCTTTCTATTCACCTCATTTATTTGTCTTTCTTTCTGGTTAGCTCTATCTATTTAAATATCTATCTGCCAGTGTATCTTTTTGTTTATTTCTATTTGTCCATCTTTTTTGTTATATCAATCTACCTACTTATAGATCTATCTACTTATCTCTCTCTCTATCCATCGATTTTCTCATTTCTCTGTTTATATATCTATCTACTTATCTCTCTATCCATCGATTCACTCACCTTTCTATTCATATATCTATCTACTTATCTCTCTCTCTCTATCCATCGATTCACTCATCTCTCTATTTATATATCTTTCGCCTTATCTCTCTATCCATCGATTTTCTCATCTCTCTGTTTATATATCTATTTACTGATCTCTCTCTCTCTTTATCCATCGATTCACTCATCTCTCTATTTATATATCTTTCGCCTTATCTCTCTATCCATCGATTTTCTCATCTCTCTGTTTATATATCTATCTACTTATCTCTCTCTCTCTATCCATCGATCCACTCATCTCTCTATTTATATATCTTTCTCCTTATGTCTCTACTTTTCGAAAAACACACAAAAAAATATAATATTTCGGGAAATCAATTCACAGAAATCTTCCCCCGATGAATTAAAAATCATAAATTGATCTTGACGCCATTACATACATTTGTAGAAGCCACTTACCACTTCCTCGTATAATTCTTACCTCAAACCTCGCCAATTATCCCTTAATATATTAAGCAAGCGAGAGATAAGAAAGAGATTATATCATCTGCCTCGTGTTCTTATCATACATATTAACCACATTTTCCACACGCGAGAAAATCGTAAGAAAGTTCTTGCTTGGAAACGTAAATAGAGTAAGAGATCGTGAGCAAGCAAGACAAGAAATGCAAGCAAGCAGTGAGATAGGAGACCTAAGCAAGCAGATACGACCTGGTAAGTCAAACAAGTAATACACGTTTGCAAGCACAGGGGAGCAAATAAATTAAAATCGTATATACAAGCACACGATATCATGTA
The DNA here is from genome assembly GCF_042767895.1 of Penaeus vannamei. Lineage (NCBI taxonomy): Eukaryota > Metazoa > Arthropoda > Malacostraca > Decapoda > Penaeidae > Penaeus > Penaeus vannamei. The sequence goes on from NC_091558.1 coordinate 2,700,279, forward strand.
AAAACGTACAAGCAAGCAAGCAAGAACAAACAAATACGAATAAACACATACCAGGAAAAGCATAAACAAAGACAAGCAAAGAGGCACAGCTTACAAACAAACCCAAACAAGCCCAAACGCAAGCAAGCAATCTCGAGCAAGCAAAAACAAACAAACAAACAAACAAGCATTCTCAAGGAAGCAAAAACAAACAAAACAAACAAACAATTCCAAACAAACAAGCACTCTCAAGGAAACAAAAAGCAAACAAACCATTCCAAACACAAGCAAAGCCATCCCAAGCAACGCAAACACACAAACAAGCAAAAAAAAAAAACACACATAAAAAAATCCAAACACGGACGAATCCAAACAATGCAAACACACGCAAGCAAGCAAGCAAGCAAATAATCAAGCAAGCAAGCAAACAAGCAAGCAAGTAAACTGCAGTCTGGTCAAAGGATCAAGACGCGCTTAGGATCCTAACGGTCTGGTCAGAAAGCGGATTACGTTAAATTGAACAAGCATCAGTTAGGGGGGGCGGGGGGGGGGTGGGGGTCAGGGAGGGGGGGTTATCGGGGGGGGGACGGGGTCTGGGAGGGTGACGGGGTCAGGGAGGGGAGGGGAGGTCAAGGGTAAGGGGGCTGGGGGTGGGGGGGCTAGGTCTGGAGGGTGAAGGGGTCAGGGAGGGGAGGTCAAGGGCTGAGGGGGGGGACGGGGTCAGTGTGAGGGGGATCAAGAGTGGGGGGGGGCTATGGTCGGAGGGGTCAGCGTGACGGGGGAGGGGGACGGGTTCAGGGAGGGGGGGGGTCAAGGGTAAGGGTGGAGGGGTCTGGGAGGGAGACTAGGGTTGGAGGGGTCAGGGACTGGGGGATCAGGGAGCTAGGGGGTGAGGAAGCAAGGTCAGGGGGGGCGGAGTCAGTGGGTGAAGGGGACTGGGTAGGGGGGGGCGGGGTTAAGGTTGAGAGGGATCAGGGAGGTTAGGGAGTCAAGGGGGAGGAGGGAAGCATAGATGGTTGGGGGAGACAGAGTCGGAGGGGTCAGAGTAGGGGGATATGGGGGGGTCTGGGAGGGGTGGGGGGGAGGAGTTGAGGTTGGATGTTGTCCGGGGGAGAGGGGGGGGGAGGTGTATAGGGTAAAGGGGGGTAGGAGTGGTAAGAGAGGTTAAGGGGGGGTAGGAGGGGTTAAGGGGGATAGGAGGGGTTAAGCGGGGGTAGGAGGGGTTAAGGGGGTAGGAGGGGTTAAGGGGGGGGTAAGAGGGGTTTTAGGGGGGTAGGAGGGGTTAAAAGGGGGGTAGGAAAGGGTTAAGGGGGATAGGAGGGGTTAGGGGAGGGTAGGAGGGGTAAAGGAGTTAGGAGGGGTTAAGGAGGGGTAGGGAGGGGTTAAGGGGGTAGGAGGTGTTAAGGGGGTAGGAGGGGTTAAGGGGGGTAGGAGGGGTTAGGGGGTAGGAGAGGTTAAGGAGGGTAGGAGGGGTTAAGAGGGGGGTAGGAAAGGGTTAAGGGGAGGTAGGAGGGGTTAAGGGGGTAGGAGGGGTTAAGGGGGAGGGTAGGAGGGGGTAAGGGGGGGGTAGGAGGGGTTAAGGAGGGGTAGGAGGGGATAGGGGGGTAGGAGGAGTTAAGGGGGGTAGGGAGGGGTAGGGGTTAAGGAGGGGTAGGAGGGATTAGGGGGTAGGAGGGGTTAAGGGGAGGTAGGAGGGGTCAAGGGGGGTAGGAGGGGTTAGGGGAGGGTAGGAGGGGTAAAGGAGTTAGGAGGGGTTAAGGAGGGGTAGGAGGTGTTAAGGGGGTAGGAGGAGGGGTAGGAGAGGTTAAGGGGGTAGGAGGGGTTAAGGGGGTAGGAGGGGTTAAGGAGGGGTAGGAGGGGATAGGAAGGGTTAAGGGGGGTAGGAGGGGAAGGGGGAGGGAGAGGTCAGAACGTAGGGGGAAGGGGTGGAGGGGGGAGAGGAGGAAGGGGTAGGGGGTGGGAGGGGGAATATCACCCTCACGTGGCTTCGACTTTAAAATCGGAAAAGGTGGAGGGTTGAAATTTTATTCTAATTAATATTCTAGATTTATTTCCTCGTAAAATAAAACGATTTTCTTGGGGGGGGGGGAAGAGGGTGGGGGGGAAGCATAGACAGACACACAACCACACACACACACACACACACACACACACACACACACATAAACAACCACACACACACACACAAACACACACACACACACACACACACACAAGCAAACACACACACACACACACAAAACACTCACACACACAAACACACACATACACACACAAACAACCACACATACACACACAAACAACCACACACACACACAACGCATATACTTACACACACAAAAACACACATACAAACAAACACATACAATCAACCACACACACACACATAAACAAACAAACAAATACGCACAGACACACACACACACACAAACAAACACCCACACACACACAAACAACCACACACACACACAAACAAACAAACCCCACACAAACCACACACAAACCACACATACACGCACACACATATACGTACATTTCTACATGAAAATGCAAGCACATGTAAGTAGAAATACAACTCACGTTCTCTTCATCTGTCGGTTCGTTCAAAAAGGTCAACCCTGGTATTTGCTTCAATTTTCACAAGATTTGCTTCAATATGTAATTTCCTTTAATGTTCCTGTTGGTCAGATGTCCGATCTTCATATCTATATATTTTAAAAATTAAGTCTATGATTTTATTTTTTTCATAATTGTTTTCGTTTGATCAATTAATTTTCATAGAAGTCAATGTGTTTCATTATTCTTTTTGTTATAGCTATTTTTTTTTTCTTTTCATTCACTTTGTTTGCATTTCAGCTGAATAACTTATGATCATTTTATTTTATGCAGGAATATTAATCAAATAACGACTTTGACATGTGTATTCATTCTGCATTATTAATCTTCATTATTAATTATTTGTTACATTATATGACATTTTGTCTAATTGGTTTCTATTTATCTATCTATTCATCAATTCATATATATACGTTCATATATTACTTACTTATTCAGTTATTCCTCCACCCACTCATTCATCCACTTTATTCACTCCATTCATGTTTTTTCTACCTTAGTCATTCAGTTTCCATTTACTAAATCATTCTTCTCACTTTTTACTTCATTCATTCATACATCCACTTAATTACTCGATTCATTCACCTAAAACCTCATTTTTTCACTGTTTGATTAATTCATTCATCCAAATTATTCATTCAGTCAGACAGCCAATCATCCACTGTATTACTCACTTCACTCACCTTGCACCTCACTCATTTAATTACTCATTCTTTCAAGGATTCATTCCTCCACACCTTTATGCATCTACACATCCAATTATAGAGTTATTCCCTGCTTTATCAACAAGAAAAAAATAGCTTTTTCCTTTGTTCTGGATAAAATTCGAGATTATATCATGTTTTTATCGTCCTTCTTCCATCGTTATGGCTACAGTCATTTCGATAAAACTTTTCTTTTATGGGTGTCCATAAAACCTCTTTTACGTATGAGTCCAGGTTTTCAGGATAATTTCGTTATAGAAAAAAAGGTATTTTAGACAAACTTGCTTACGTATACATACCCTCACACATAGATATTTTATTATCAATATTATCCTTATTCCTATCTTTACTAAAGCTCTGACAGAAAAAAAATGGTATAGGGGATACAGACTACACAAAAGTCTAAAACCCTATAAAAGAAGAGAGAAGAAAATGGTACAGTCGGACAAAAGACTTTTAATGAACTGAAGCTTCGAATCTGTCTTATTGAATCTGTTAAGCGTGTGTTCGAAGCCGAATTCGAAACAGGTTTGACAAGGGTTCTGACCGTGACTGTACTTGCTTACCAGTACTTGTGTTAATATTTTGTTATTACAATTTATTTATTTATTTATTTATTTATTTATTTATTTATTTATTTATTTATTTATCTATTTATTTATTTATTTATCTATTTATTTATCTATTTATTTATATATTTGTTTATTTATTTATTTATTTATTTATTTATTTATTTATTATTATTATTACCCTTTTGTGAGTTAGAAAAATTACACGAAGAATTATAGTGATTGGCATGGAAGTTGAGGCTCTACGTTAGAGGTTTGCGGTGATCCGGAACCGGGGGGTTGTAAATTGGGTCGTAAATGTACGTAACCTTAGCTTCTGTCGTTGGAAATTGCTCTTACTATTTCTAATGCCATCACAATATATATGTATATAATACCTTTTTGTGGTTTTGTTGTTTTAGTATGTAGCAATGGTACTCAAAAAATGTGGTAGGAAGTAATTATTTTACGTTTTGTTGAATATCAGAAAACAGTATTTTTCATTTGTTAAAGCGCAAATTTCTCTTTTTTCTCTCTTTTTCTTTAATCTTTTTTCTTTTCTTTTTTGTAAAACATCGACAGTACAGGCATTGCCATCCACCTTTCCCTGTACCGCTATGCCTATAATGTCTTATTTGACTTAAATGGACAAATACCCAAGTACGCAGTCAAAAGGATAGATAAGGAAATGTTGGTTTAGGAATCATTGGTATATAGGGAAGTCATACAAGTTACTCATAAAATACTGCCATTTCTTGAGTAAGTACTAAGGGGACCAGGGAATGGCTAATCTCTCCTCTAAGTCTGTGATTAAGTAAACCATTTAACACTCTTGATTCCTTGACTCACTGGGACACGTAAATATTTGTTGTTTGTTGAGTATATTTGTTGTTTGTAGAGTAATCTCAACATTTTCTATTAAGTTCCTAAAAAAACTGTGTAATTCAAAGACATGCCTGTATATTTTGCTGAAGTCGGCAAATCTTACTTAGGACTCTACTGACGTAATTCGTCATAATTTCTTTCCGTCGGCATTTGCTATTTGTATAAGTAATGAGAAGTAAACAATTTTATTCTTGATTATGTACGTTATGTTTTATGGATGTGAAAAGGCTTGCATGTTTGTTTTGTGTGTGTGTGTGTGTGTGTGTGTGTGTGTGTGTGTGTGTGTGTGTGTGTGTGTGTGTGTGTGTGTGTGTGTGTGTGTATTTTCTTTAGACAGAATTCATGAAATACACAATACATTCTTGCAGGCGTCCACGTTCTTACATACGAATATTATCAATGTTTGCGACAGAAATCACGGAAACCACATACTCAGAACAATCATAATAACAAACATTTTCAGTTCTCGACAACTAGTAATAGATTTCACTGAGCATTGACGAGGTCATGTTTCTTGTGATGCAGAGCATATATGTGTGTAACATAGTAACATTTGTAAACTATTTAATAAAAAATGTATATGTATCAGTGCATATATATATATATATATATATATATATATATATATATATATATATATATATATATATATATATATATATATATATAATGTGAACACACATACATATATATATACATATATATATATATATATATATATATATATATATATATATATATATATATATATATATATATATAATGTGAACACACATACATACATATATATATATATATATATATATATATATATATATAGAGAGAGAGAGAGAGAGAGAGAGAGAGAGAGAGAGAGAGAGAGAGAGAGAGAGAGAGAGAGAGGAAGAGACGGACAGACAGACGCACAGGAAGAGGCAAAGCCGAGAGCCTCCGTGCGCGGCGCGAGGCCGCAGGAGGCGTCTACTCACCCACAATGGTGGCGAGGATCATGACGCCGAGGATGAGCGCCGTGACGGCGGAGGCGGCCAGCTGCGCGGAGAGGGCGTCGTCCCCCTCCCCCTCCCCCCCCTGGTGCAGGCTCAGGTTGCCCCCGAACACGAGGCTGGAGTTCTCCTCGGCGGAGTCGTTGGCCCAGTCCTGCCACCAGCCCGGCGGGGCCTCCGCCCCTGCCACGCCTCCGTCGGGCGGCGGGAGGGACGGAGGCTCGTCGCCGCCGCCGCCGCCCACCACCATCAGCACCCCGGGGGAGGCGGTGAGCGCGGGCGGCCAGCTGCGGCTCATGGCGCTCGCAGGCGACGGCGCTGCGGGTGCGGCTCCTTCGGGCGGCTGCGTCGCGCCGCCGCCCATAACTCGAGAGGCGTCGACGGCTGCTTACACCAGCCACATCCCCGCCCACGAAGGCTTACATGGCCGCGCGAGACGGGCGGCGTCTCAGGTCCCTTCCGGTGCCATGCTGCTCGCGGGCCAGCGGCACTCGTCCATGTCCCGGCCTCGCGGTCTGGCGGGCGGCGCCGCGCCTAGTGCATGGCCCTCCCGCGGTCGCCTCGTCTACTGATTGCTCTCGGGGTCGCGAATATCAAGACGGGATCCGGTCAACATCATCAGCGGTTGCGCTCACTTTCCCTTTTTGGATTTTCTTTTTTGCATTATATATCTGGAAAAGAAATGTACTTTTGAGCATCTAGAGTTCAATCTCAGCTGAAAGAGAAACGAGACAAGAATTATGTAAATTTATATCGAAGAGGCAATCCGTTATTCAGGATTAGAAGTGTTTTTTATCAGTTTCTTCTTTTCTTTTTATTTACTGCTTCCTCCCCACTTCTTGCTACGCCCTTTTCTCCTTTTCTCCCCCCCCCCCCCAACCCTCTATCTCTGTTCCTTCCTTTCTCCATCTCTCTCCCTCTCCTCTCCTTCTCTCCCCTTCTTTCCCTCTTCATTTCCTTCACCCTCTCTCTCTCTTCCCTCTCCTTCACCCCATCTTTCCCTCCCCCTTTCCCTCTCCATTTTCCTCCCCCTCTCTCCTCCCTCTCCTTCTCTTTCCCTTGCTCTACCTCTTTCTCCCCTCCCTCTCCTTCTCTCCCTCTTTCCCTCTCCATATCCCTCACCCTCTCACTCTCTCCTCCCTCTCCTTCTCTCCTTCTCTTTCCTTCCCCCTTTCCCTCTCCATTTCCCTCTCCTCCCTCTCCTTCTCTCCTCCTCTTTCCCTTGCTCTCTCTCCCTCTCTCCCTCTCCACTCTCTCTCTCTCTTCCCCCCCCCCCACCCCACCCTTTTCTCTCTCTCTCTTTCCCTCCCCCTCTCCCTCTCCATTTCCCTCTCCTTCTCTTTCCCTTGCTCTCCTTCATTCCCTCTTTCCCTCTCCATTTCCCTCTCCATCTCCCCTTCTCTTTCCCTTGCTCTCTCTCCGTATCACATTAAAGTACAACAGAAAATACATGTGTTTTCGCCCGCCTCAGACTCTTCACTAAGGATTATAACATTTCGATAATCACTGATTCAGACCAATCTTTTCGGGACAAAACAACACTCAGTGGATTGCAAAGCTGAGCCAAAATGTCCCCGAATCTATCGAGATTATATATGGAAACGAGCAAGTGCAATCTGCAATAATGTTATCATAGTGCAACATATTTACGTTTGGAAATATATGGTTTCTAAAATTATATACCAGAGGGCCCAAAATTCATTCGGAAATGTGCATTAAAAAAACGAGAAATAAAATCATTAACAACTTGTTATTAGAGCGCAACAAATATTACAATGCGAATGTATGTAATCTGATATTAGATGTATAATTTATACCTTGCTGCTACGGGCGTGGTTCAGATTTGTTTACATAAGCCTGCAGTAAACACACCGCATTATTATGGTCAGTACGTTTCTGATATGCAAATGTATGCGTATGTAAACACGTAAATGAACATATACATGTGATTTTACGTGTGTATGAGTATGTGTATGTGAGAGAGAGAGAGAGAGAGAGAAAGAGAGAGAGAGAGAGAGAGAGAGAGAGAGAGAGAGAGAGAGAGAGAGAGAGAAAGAGAGGGGAAGAGAGAGAGAGATTGAGAGAAATGGATAAAGAAAGAAAGAGAGAAAGGTGAGAGTGGGTGTATGAGTGAGAAAGAAAGAGAGAGAGAGAGTAAGAGCCAGGAAGAGAGAGACAAGAGACAGACACAGCAAAGAAGAAATAATAGTAATAATAATAATAATATACATACATACA
>NC_091558.1:2738231-2740731 GCF_042767895.1 Penaeus vannamei
ATTCAGAGCAATTGATTATCATTCTACCTCGTACTTTTTTAGTGAAATAAAGGTATGGGGGATTTGGAAGTAGGTAAGGGTTGCGTGTTAGTAGTAAGTGTGACATGTAAGTAAGTCAGTGGGATATATTGCAGTGTGACAGGTAAGTAGGAACTGGAGACAAGTAAGGGGAGTATATAAATGATAGTTGGAATATGGATATGAGTAGGTAGGTAGGTTATGTAAGTAAGTTAGTAGGTTCTGTAAATAGGTAAGTTTTGTAAGTAGGTAGGTTATGTAAGTAAGTAGGTTATGTATGTCATTAAGTTTTGTAGGTAGGTACGTTATATAAGTAGGTAGGTTGTGTAAGTAGGTAGGTCATGTAATTAGGTAGGTTATGTTATTAGGTATGTTATGTAAGTAGATAAGTAGGTTCTGCATGTAAGTAAGGAAGATATGCAAAACAGGAAGCGGAATACCCAAAGATACAAACCAAACACGCAAGGAAATCAGTCGAAAATGTAAGTAACGTAAATAATAAGTGGATTTCGGTGATTACGAAAGACGCATATAAGTATTTCAAGATCGCGTCACGTAGATAGATAGAGTAAATCTGTTCACCCTTGACCAAGAACAATAAAACACCCTTTAGATTAATGCCAAGATATGGGAGTCCGAGAATTCATTAGGAAAAGAGTGAAAAAGTGTCTTAAGGATTTGTATTATCATCTTAAAGCGCTTTTGAGTGATAAGATGATAGGAATACTAAGAAAGGGATGGAAGGTGTGAAGGTTTAAGTTACATATTGCTTCCATATGCTGAATGATATAGTCATAGAGTAGATATATAAGATGTTCGTCGCATTACTCACACAAACACAGACTCAAACAAACAAACAAACAAACACGCGTATAACACCCACCCTCACACGCACACATACGCACATATACACGCACATATAACCCTCCTTTACAACCACACAATCACAATACACCTCCCCCCCTCCACCTACCCCCCATATACATACCACCCAACCCATACACACACACGCACATACCACCCCACCCACATACACACACACGCACATGCACGTCACAATTCCCACCCATACACACACATGCACATACCACCCCCCCCATACACCCCCCCCCCCCCCCCCCCCCCCCCCCACACACACGCGCATACCACCCCGCCCATACACACACACACGCACACACACCATACCACCCCACTCATACACAAACACGCACATACCACCCCACCCATTCCACACACACGCACATACTCACCCCTACCCATACACACACACACACACGCACACACACATACCACCCCACTCATACACAAACACGCACATACCACTCCTGCACCCATTTAAACACACGCACATACCACCCCATCCATACACACACGCACATACCACCCCACCCATACTAACACACGCACATACCACCCCACCAATACACACACACGCACATACCACCCCACCCATACACACACACATACCACCCCACCCATACTCACACACACACATACCACCCCACCCATACACACACACGCACATACCACCCCACCCACCCACACACACACACACACACACACATACAAAACCAAACACACCTAAAACCCTCATAACAATAACTACAGTAATACCAAGAATCACTTTAGTTCTTTAGTTCAGGTATCGCTCGCCGCTCCCCCTGCTCACTCAATCTTAAAGCCTCTTTTTTTTTTTTTTCTTTCTTTTTTTCTTTTCTTTTTTTTACTCAATTTTAAAGCCTCTTATTTTTTATTTATTTATTTATTTATTTATTTTTATCTTATTATTATTATTATTTTTTTTTTAGACTCCGAGCCGTAAGATGCTGGGAGTTGCATTTGAACGAGACTGAAAGAGAGATAAAAAAAAAAAAATACGTGATATGCTAATAATTATGCTTAAGGTGATATAATGTGAGATTATACTAATTATATGCTTCCTGTGATATAAAGGGATATAATGACTATGGCGATAATGATATAATGATTATGATTATAATTGGAGTAAGGACGATTATGATTATGATAATAACGATGATAATGATATTGATGCTAATAGTAATGATAATGATAACAAAAATTATGATAATGGTAATGATATTGATAATGTTGCTATTATTAATAATGTTGTTATCATCATCATTATTATAGTAGTAGTAGTAGTAGCAATGCTATTATTAATAATAGCAACAATAATAATAATAATAATAATAACAATAAGAATAATGATGATAATTACAGCAGTAATGATAATGATAATAATAATAATAACAACAACAACAACAACAACAACAATAACAATAATTTTAATAATAATAATGATAATAATAGCAATGATATTAATGATAATAACAATAACAATAGTAATGACAATGATAATAATAATGACAGCATCAACAATAATAAAAAACAAGCCAATGATAACCTAAACAACCTTATAAAAAAAAATCCACACACACAGGCAAAATAGGCAAAAAAAAAA
>NC_091558.1:2752859-2755359 GCF_042767895.1 Penaeus vannamei
TCTCTCTCTCTCTCCCTCTCTCTCTCTCTCTCTCTCTCTCTCTCTCTCTCTCTCTCTTCCTCTCTCTCTCTTTCTTTCTTTCTCTCTCTCTCTTTCTTTCTCTCTCTCTCTTTCTCTCTCTCTCTCTCACACACACACACACACACACACACACACACACACACACACACACACACACACACACACACACACACACACACACACACACCTAGCCTTGGTGGTTAATTCAAGGCACGCGGTTTCATTCACGCCACACCCAGCACCTTTGTAAGAACTATACTCTCTGTATGAAATAGGTGAAATCAGTGAGATCGGATAGCTATTTGTGATATTTAATGGACCTCGAACTGTTTTCCAGCCTCTTTATTTACATCAGGCTGTTTAAAGTATATGAATAAAGGTAATAAGCTAATCTGGAGCCGGATTCCTGAACATGCGATCGGAACCCATTTACCAGTGGTCTTTTACCATTTACCGTTTACCTGTGATGGTAATGAGGGATTCACGCAGAAATGGTAATTTTGATCAGTTGAGATGGAAGAAGATGGGGAAGATGGAAGAGGAAAAGGAGGAGGAAAAAGAGAAGATGGAAAAGATGGAAGAGGAAAAGAAGGAGGAGGAGGAAAAAGAGAAGATGGAAAAGATGGAAGAGGAAAAGAAGGAGGAGGAAAAAGAGAAGATGGAAGAGAAAAAAGAGAAGATGGAAAAGAAGGAGGAAAACGAGAAGTTGGAAAAGAAGGACGAGGAAAGAGAGAAGATGGAAGAGGAAAAGAAGGAGGAAAACGAGAAGATAGAAAAGATGGAAGAGGAAAAGAAGGAGGAAAAAGAGCGAAAGAGGTTGGAACTGAGGGAAGAGAGGGAAAAGAAGAGGGAGGATGAAAAGAGGCGAAAGGAAAAGAAAAAAGAGGAGAAAAAAGAAGCAGTGTGGAAAAGAAGGAAAGGAATGAAAAGAAAAAAAGCGGAGGAGAAAGCGACCTCCGAGAAGGCCAAAACGCCGCGACGCAGGTCCTTGCCGTGGTGTCCTCCAGAAACCTCGGAGGATGTCGCCGCCCTCCTTGACTTCGTGGACCCTGACCCACTTCTGCGCCGCCCACCGAATACCCGGGGCAGTCACGAAGGGCGCCCTCAGGTACAAGGCCGCGAGCGGGGACCACGAGCCCAAGTTCCCCAGTGAGAAGGCCCTCCACTTCATGCTTTTGGATCTTGAGGCCAAGGAACAACTGACACCATTTAAGCACATGTAAAAAAAAAAAAAAAAAAAAAAATATATATATATATATATATATATATATATATATATATATATATATATGTATAAATTTGATTATATCCATCATGTGGGCTATATATTTACCGTATAAATAGGAACCAATACACTGTTATATCAACTGATTACCTCAAACCAAAGAGACCGTCCAAACAGTTTCTATTTATCTATTCATTTTCCATCATTGTTTTACAAAGAACCGGACCAAACTTTTTTTTTTTCTAATTACTCATCGCCATCTATCGTCAACGGAAATATTTCAAGCTCATTCTTGCCCCATGCGCTTTGGAGTTTGTTGTCCAAATGCCGACAGACAAAAAAATATTTACTCGTTTAAAGTTGGTATTGCCAGTTTATATATCAGCAAGGTAGTTTTTTTTATAGAATATATAATAATTTTGTCAGAGAAGAAGAATTCTTTGTGAGTTCCTTTATCTATCCATTCCATTAGTATAATATAGGCCTATGGTTTTACGAGAATTCGCGTGGATTTTATTCTTGCTAAGTTTATGTCAAATATGCATTTCTTCGCCATGTCCGTATTGGGATATCTGTTTGCCATCATGTTAGTTATATCAGTGATAAAAACAAACCAAAAAATTGGCTCAGATTTTTTTTTTTTTTTTTTTTTTTTTGGGGGGGGGGACGAGATAACACCTGGTGAAATCGTTTCCCAGAAATTACTAATGCTTCGACCACTAGTAAAATTTACCACGGTAACTCTGATGGGAAGTTGTTAGTGAATACCACCGCTGTCTGGTAATTACAGTTATCGGTGATTTTACCATCGTGAAATCCGGCCCCTGGCCTTCTGGGACACTACTATACATATCATGTCATTTGCCAATGATATTTCCTAAAACCAATAATGAAAGAACAGAAAATATTGTTATTTGTTTTCTCAGGCTATCAAATCAAGAAAATTAAACAGTGTAACATTACAAAGCTAAACAAAAATAAGAAAATAAGTCATCTTTAAAAGCATCTGCAAAACAGAGATTTAAATTTGAAGATATAAACTGAAACTGAATTAAAAAGACGAAGTTTGAATTATAATAACGATTGTACACTCACAGCCACACATCTCTTATACCACAGCAACTCTCGAAATCATCTTAATCTATTTCTGATTATTTGCGTGGCTTTGGGGTTGCTTGTTAGAATCTGTGGGTTATTTAGCAAACGGGAGCTGTCTGTAAAAGGACAGCGCTGCACTGGTAGTCGGTAACGAGG
>NC_091558.1:2760359-2762859 GCF_042767895.1 Penaeus vannamei
ATACGTAAAAGTTTTTCGTCTTTTATTCCGGAAGTTTTATGACTAAAACGCAACTCGCTTTTATCTGTCTTTGTTTTGTCATTCATTTCTTTTTCTTTTTCTTTCTCTCTCTCTCTCTCTCTCTCTCTCTCTCTCTCTCTCTCTCTCTCTCTCTCTCTCTCTCTCTCTCTCATCTCTCTCCTCTCTCTCTCTCTCATATCTCTCTCTCTCTCTCTCTCTCCTTCTCTCTCATATCTCCCTCTCTCTCTCTCTCTCTCCTCTCTCTCTCTCATATTTCTCTCTCTCTCTCTCTCTCTCTCTCTCATATCTCTCTCTCTCTCTCTCTCTCTCTCTCTCTCTCTCTCTCTCCTCTCTCTCTCTTCCTCTCCTCCTCTCTCTCTCTCTCTCTCTCTCTCTCTCCCTCTCTCTCTCTCTCTCTCTCTCTCTCTCTCTCTCTCTCTCTCTCTCTCTTATTATTATTATTCATATTTCATTTAATTAAGGTTGCCTATGTCGCTGTGTGCTGATAAAATAAACACAGCATGGAATACCTTTTAAAACATTTGATGTCAAAGCCACTATTTTTTTTTCTCTCTCTCTCTCTCTCGTTCATTCTTTCTTTCCTTGTTCTTACTTGTTTATCTTCTCTCTTTTCTTACTTTGTCAACATTATCTCTCTCTTCCTCCATTTCTCTATCTTGCTTTTTCTTTCTTTCTTTCCGCCGTCCCTTCCGCCGGATGAGTTGCCAAAGAGTGTTTATCAGCTAATTCAACCCAGCTGCTCTTGACATGTTCTGACGTGTCGCCTGGCTCATTACCGGGCTAGGGTTGGTAACTGTTATCTGTTTCTGGTATTATGTTATTGTCCTTGCGACAGTGTTGACATGGCTTTCTTATTCCGATATTGTTTTGTAATTTATGTTATCTCCTCCCCCTCTCTCTCTCTTTCTTTCTTTCTGATTTCTCTCTCTCTCTCTCTCTCTCTCTCTCTCTCTCTCTCTCTCTCTCTCTCTCTTCTCTCCTCTCTCTCTCTCTCTCTCTCTCTCTCTCTCTCTCTCTCTCTCTCTCTATTTATCTATCTTTATCTATCTTTCTATCTCTATATCTATCTATCTTTCTATCTATCCATCTACCAATCTGTCTGTCTCTCTCCCTTTCTATCTCTCTATCTATCTATCTATCTGTCAGTGTCTCTCTCTCTCTCTCTCTCTCTCTCTCTCTCTCTCTCTCTCTCTCTCTCTCTCTCTCTCTCACTCTCTCTCTCTCTCTCTCTCTCTCTCTCTCTCCCATCATCATTTTTTTTATTTTTTCATTGCTTTTGCTGCAAGTACTAATATGAAATCGATATTCTGATACTACTCTTCACTACACATAATAATATTTTGTCATTTTACTACATAGATTATTACATAATTTCCTGCTAATATTAGACGCGATACTGTAATAATTATATTAACCCTATATATCGTTTCTACAACTCCTGGAAATATAGCTTTCTTCCACTCAAATCTTTTTCACTTGACACCTATTACTGCTGAACACACTGTCATGCTTCTCTTATTGTAGCGAGAGAAAAAAAAGTGTAGTTTGAATAAAAAATTATCATTTTATTAGTACAGAGGAAATACAATTAACACAGGCGAATCCAACTTCAACACGATATTAAATGCTACTCAAAAAAAAGAAGATTTTTAATAATTGTGAACACATTGGCGAACGTTCTAAATCAGATAACACTCCTCCATGCTGTATGAAATTAGTTACAGCTCCCTGTACTTGTCTCTTATCTGTGGCTGTTCTGTGAGTGCAGGAAAGGGTTCTGTTAACTTATCCCCGTCAATATGCCTTATCAGAGTACATGTCAGCTTTAAGGTTCTAAATACACACGTAGGTTCATGTAGAGCTAGGTTTGCATATGAATGCACACGTACACACTCACACACACATATACATACACAATTTATGTGGATATGAATATATATATGTAATATATACATACTTATGTTTATATATAAATATATGTATATATTATGTATATACATAGATGTGTGTCTGTATACATGTATATATACTATGTATGTTTGTGTGCATGTTAGTACGCTCATACCAATGTGAGCTTGTGCATTTAAATTTATGCGGTGATCTTTTTTTCTTTTTTTTTGCCACAGACTAAATACAACGGACGTATAATTAGACATGTCTTTTTAACGAGAGCATAACACCCTCAGGTAATGGAAAAAAAAACACATTTGGATATATATATATATATTTACTAATTTAAAAATATCCCTTCTTTTCAATACTTAAAAATCTCAAGGCTCTACCTTACCAACACACACTCCCCCTCCCCTCCCCACCCATCCACTCCCCCCGTCACCTCATCGTAAAACAACTTCCAGACATAGTTATACTTCCGACAAATGAAATTGGTACGTAACGACATTCCTGGTACCTGGGGAAAACACACCTGCAAGTGAGTTACGATTTTCATTACCATAATGCCTGCAGTAAGGGTCATTTT
>NC_091558.1:2770359-2772859 GCF_042767895.1 Penaeus vannamei
CCTCTCTCTATTCTACTTGTCTTTATGTCTTCTGTCTCTTTCTCTTCCTCTCTCTATTGTAGTTGTCTTTATATCTTATCTCTTCTGTCTCTTTCTCTTTCTCTCTCTCTATTCTTGTTTTCTTTCGTTCTCGTTCCGGTTGGTTTGGATTTACAAAAACAAAAACAGGGAGGAACGTGGAAAAATGGAAGAAAAGGAAGGATGGAGAGAGAGAAGGAGAGGGAGAGGGAGGGAGAGAGAAAGAGAGAGAGAGAGAGAGAGAGAGAAAGACAAAGACAGAAAGAAAACGATAAAAAAACAACGAAGAGAGAGAAAAAAGAGCACTACACAAATAGAAAGAAAGATCCAAAAATCCAAAAGAGAGAGAAAGAGTGAAATAAAAGAAAAGAAAAGATAGAAAGTGAAACAAAAGAAAAGAAAAGAGAGAAAAAGTGAAATAAAAGAAAAGAAAAGAGAGAAAGAGTGAAAGAAAAGAAATGAAAAGAGGGAAAGAGAAAGAAAAGAAAGAAAGAGAGATAAAAGAAAAGAAAAGAGAAAAAAAGAAACAAACAAACAAACAAAAACATGCCAAAAAGCCAACCAGTTGAAAATGAAACGAAACCCGGTCCCACTGAGAAGAGAAATTCTTGGCAATAAAAAGAGTAATTGGAAACTGGAAAGAGCAATACACAAATAGAAAGAAAGATCCAAACAACCAAAAGAGAGAGAAAGAGTGAAAGAAAAGAAAAGAGAGAAAGAGTGAAAGAAAAGAAAAGAGAGAAAGAGTGAAAGAAAAGAAAAAGAAAATGAGAAAGAGAAAGAAAAGAAAAAGAAAATGAGAAAGAGAAAGAAAAGAAAAGCGAGAAAGCGTGAAAAAAAAAAAAAAAAACACGCCAAAAAGCCAACCAGTTGAAAATGAAACGAAACCCGGTCCCACTGAGAAGAGAAATTCTTGGCAATAAAAAGAGTAATTGGAAACTGGAAAGAGCAATACACAAAAAGAAAGAAAGATCCAAACAACCAAAAGAGAGAGAAAGAGTAAAATAAAAGAAGAGAAAAGAGTGAAAGAAAAGAAAAAAATAACAAACCCACGCCAAACACGAGAGAGAGAGAGAGAGAGAGAGAGAGAGAGAGAGAGAGAGAGAGAGAGAGAGAGAGAGAAAGAAAGAGAGGAAGAGAAATTCTTGGTAATAAAAAGAGTAATCGGAAACACCGCCTCCTCTCGCCTCGATAGATGGGTAGATAGATAGGTGGGTTGGTTGTGTCTCGTGGTTTATGATTTATTGACAAGCGATTCTCTCTTTTTCTTTTTCTTTTTCTTTTTCTTTTTCTTTTTCTTTTTCTCTTTCCCTGTCACTCTCTCTCTCTCTCTCTCTCTCTCTCTCTCTCTCTCTCTCTCTCTCTCTCTCTCTCTCTCTCTCTCTCTCTCTCTCTCTCTCTCCCATCTTGCAGGTCAAAGACTGATTATTGATATTATTTTGATAACGAAGAAATAGAAAATACGCGAAAAATGCAAAAAGTGGTGCAACATTCAGACGCTTTTACTCATTTCATCTTTTCATTCTGCATTTCATTACACAACTTGAACGAGTTATGTATTGAATTAATTAAATAAGTAAGGAGATTCGAAATGAATGAATTAATAAATAATAAGTTGACTAAATAAATAAATAACATTTTAAAGAGAAGGATAAAGAAATGAATTAAATAAGCGCGCAGATTCGAAATGAATGAATTAATAAATAAGTAGTTCACTAAATAAATAAATAACATTCGAAAGAGAAGGATAAATAATCATGATAACAATCCTGATCAAATACAAACAGCTGACTAAATCTTGCAGTATCAAGATTTCACAGACACGGCAACCTCATCTGACATGCCGTCTGATCTGGGGATAGTTTACACGGCGGCTGCAGAGTCGTATAACAGAGGGTATAGACGCAAAGTGGTTACAATGACTAGCCACTTACGTCCCAATGTTCCTCTTACTGACAGGACAGCCTGACGTACAGAAACATGGGTACGAGGGATTAAGCACTCATTGGGCCATTAAGAGGCTTGTTTGCTGTCGCTGTTAACCGTCGACTTCATTTTGGGAACAATTTTTTTTTTGGGGGGGGAGAATTTTCGTCGAATAAGAAAATAAAACGAATAGAATTTAAATGAGGGTTTGAAACGGATGTCATTATGGTGGTGAATATTCTGAAGGGTTTGTCTTATAGGGATGGAATGTGATGGCGGAAGTAGCTAAATAGTTATTGTACTTGGAGCGAATTTGGGAAAGCCAGCTAAGCGCAAAGAGTGTTTTCTCTATGTGAGGTAAGAATAAGATTAAAGACTTTTCCTTTAATAAACGATACGAAAGTCAATTTCCCAGAAGCTTAGAATCTGTTGCTAAACGTGGTTCCACAATGCATTCAAAATATTCACTAAAGGGTTGGAGTCCTTCAGTAGTATCGAAGCTTTTAGTATTCTCGGTTGGTCAGATCCAGTGGTCGTGATATGCTAAATGCGGCTC
>NC_091558.1:2800359-2805359 GCF_042767895.1 Penaeus vannamei
TTCCTCTTCGCTTCCTTCCTTCTTTTGAGCTTATTTCTCTTTATATTTTCACCATTCTTTCTTCTTCTTCTTCTTCTTCTTCTTGGTTTATCTTCCTCTTCCTCTCTTCTCTTCTCATCTTCCTTCGTTCCTTCTCCTCATTACCCCTCTTCGTTCTTTCTCCTTTTCTCTTTCCCTAATCTTTCTCCTTAATTCCCCCTCTTCTTCCTCCTCTTCTCCCCTACTTTATCTCCCGTCTCTTTCCTTCCTTTTGCTGCGTTTTCATTCCCTCAACATTTTCTCTCTACCTCCATCTTCGGTCAGAATGTCATGCCTTCTTGAACAGTTTTCTATTCCCCTTTTTTCTTCTTGTTTTCCTCCATTTATCTTTTTCTTTTCAGTTTATCTTTTTCCTCCTTGACTCTCTCTCTCTCTCTATCTATCCATCTGTCTCTCTGTCTGTCTGTCAGTCTCTCTCTCTCTCCCCTCACCCTCCTCATCCTCTTTCTTCTCCTCGTCTTCCTCATCATCATCCTCGTCCTCCTCATCCTCACTCTTCTTCCCGTCTTCCTCATCATTCTCACCTTTCTCATCCTCATTCTTCTCCTCTTTTTCCTCCTCCTCCTCCTCCTCATCATCATCCTCACGCTTCTTCCCGTCTTCCTCATCATTCTCACCTTTCTCATCCTCTTTCTTCTCCTCGTCTTCCTCCTCCTCATCATTATCATCATCATCATCCTCACTCTTCTTCCCGTCTTTCTCATCATTCTCACCTTTCTCATCCTCTTTCTTCTCCTCTTCTTCCCGTCCTCCTCATCATCCTCACCTTTCTCATCCTCTTTCTTCTCCTCGTCTTCCTCCTCCTCCTCATCATCATCATCATCCTCACGCTTCTTCCCGTCTTCCTCATCATTCTCACCTTTCTCATCCTCATTCTTCTCCTCTTCTTCCTCCTCATCATCATCCTCGTCCTCCTCATCCTCACTCTTCCTCCCGTCTTCCTCATCATTCTCACCCTCCTCATCCTCTTTCTTCTCCTCGTCTTCCTCATCATCATCATCATCCTCGTCCTCATCCTCACTCTTCTTCCCGTCTTCCTCATCATTCTCACCTTTCTCATCCTCATTCTTCTCCTCTTCTTCCTCCTCATCATCATCCTCGTCCTCCTCATCCTCACTTTTCTTCATCCTCCTCCTCATCATCATCCTCATCATCCTCACTCTTCTTCCCGTCTTCCTCATCATTCTCACCTTTCTCATCCTCATTCTTCATCCTCTTCTTCCTCCTCCTCCTCCTCATCATCATCATCATCATCATCATCATCCTTCTAGTGACCTGCTTCTAACGTCGCCCTAGCTTCGCAGACCACAAAGGACATGTGCTTCTCATTTCACAAGGACTCCAACGTGTCCTGCGCCCCGAATGAGGTGACATTTCTGTTTCTACTGACTCACTGACTCACTCTCTCTCTCTTTCTCTTTCTCTTTCTCTCTCTCTCTCTTTCGCTTTCTCTTTCTCTTTCTCTCTCTCTCTTTCTCTTTCTCTTTCTCTTTTCTCTCTCTTTCGCTTTCTCCTTCTCTTTCTCTCTCTCTCTCTCTCTGTCTCTCTCTTTCTCTCTCTCTCTTTCTCTCTATATATATATTTCTTTCTCTCTCTCTTTCTTTCTCTCTCTCTCTCTCTCTCTCTCTCTATCTATCTATCTATCTCTCTATCTATCTATCTATCTATCTATCTATCCATCTCTCACTCTTTCTCTCTCTGTCTTTCATTCTTTCTCTTTCTCTCTCTCTCTCTCTCTCTCTCTCTCTCTCTCTCTCTCTCTCTCTCTCTCTCTCTCTCTCTCTCTCTCTCTCTCTCTCTCTCTCTCTCTCTCTCTCTCTCTCTCATCATGAGACATCACTTAACATTCAATTGGTGTTGTTGCTTATCGGAAAAGTGAGACTTTGTTTTGTCTTTTTATAGGCTTTTCTTGTCTTTGTTCGTTTATATATATATATATATATATATATATATATATATATATATATATATATATATATATATATATATATATATATATATATATATATATATATATATATATATATATATATATATATATATAAACTGCATTTTATTTTTATTTTTTTCTTGTTTTTCTTTTTGACGAGCAATATATAGACTTTACTTGTTCTTTCTTTCTTTCTTTCTTTTTCAAAGAAGCTATAGAAATAGAGAGAGATGTAGAGAGAGAGAGAGAGACAAACAGACAGACAGACAGACTGACAGACAGACAAACAAACAAACACAATAACACAATTAGAGAAAGAACTCACACACATAACAAAAAAATCATACTCACATAACAGACAACACCCCCTAACCACCACCACCACCCACCCCACCTGTAAAAAATAATAATAATAATAATAAAAACGTAAACACAAAATATAAACCAAATATAAACCGAAATTGTAAAAAAAAAAAAAAAAAAAAAAAAAAAAAAAAAACATTAAACTCAAAATACAAACCAAATATAAACCCAAACTGTAAAAAAAGAAAATAAAAATAAAAACATTAAACTCAAAGTACAAACCAAATATAAACCGAAATTGTAAAAAAAAAAATGATAATAAATAATAATAATAATAATAATAATGATAATAATAATAATAATAATAATGATAATAATAATAATAATAATAATAATAATAATAATGATAATAATAATAATAATAATAATAATAATAATAATAATAATAATAATAATAATAATAATAATAATAATAATAACAACATTAAAGTCAAAATACCGAAATTGCAAAAAAAAAAAAAAAAAAAAAAAAAAAAAAACATTAAACTCAATATACAAACCGAATACAAACCGAAATTGTATTAAAAAAAAACAAAAAAACATTAAACTCAAAATACAAACCAAATATAAAACGAAATTGTAAAATAATAATTAAATAAAAACGTAAGCTCAAAATACAAACCGGAATTGTAAAAAAAAAAAAAAAAAAAAAAAAAAAAAAAAAAAAAAACATTAAACTCAAAATACAAACCGAATACAACCCGAAATTGTAAAATAATAATCAAATAAAAACCTAAGCTCAAAATACAAACCGGCAGTGGAAAAAAAAAAAAAAAAAAAAAAAAAAAAAAAAAAAAAAAATTAAACTCAAAATACAAACCGAATACAACCCGAAATTGTAAAATAATAATCAAATAAATACGTAAGCTCAAAATACAAACCGGAATTGTAAAAAAAAAAAAAAAAAAAAAAAGCATTAAGTTCAAAATACAACCCGAATACAACCCGAAATTCCCCCGTCAACCGCAAACAATGATCATTTCCAAGGGGGGACTCAGCCATTCGAGAAAACGGTAATGAGACGACGGGGAGACTGAAGAAAACCTTACTGCTGCCGACAACAGGAGCTCAGGGTCCGTATCCTAAAGCAGATGTGAACGAGGGAGGTGGAGGAATCGTGTGATTTGTTAATATTTTAGTTTCATCCGTATATACCTGCATGTATACGTACATACATACATACATACACACATACATACATACATACACACACACACACACACACACACACACACACACACACATATATATATATATATATATATATATATATATATATATATATATATATATATATATATATATATATATATATGCATATCCATGAATGCATAATACATACTTAGATAAATATGGACATGAGTATTTTCTTACATATAGGCTTATACATACAGGTAGAAAGAGAGACAGACATACGGATATGAATAAATTGATTTATATTCAATCAGACACACACACAAATACATACATACAGGCATACATATGTATAATCACACACACACACACACACACACACACTCCATCACGTCACCACAGACCCCACCACGCCACCACAGACCCCATCACGCCACCACAGACCCCATCACGCCACCACAGACCCCATCATGCCACCACAGACCCGACCACGCCACCACAGACCCCACCACGCCACCACAGACCCCATCACGCCACCACAGACCCCACCACGCCGCCACAGACCCCATCACGCCACCACAGACCCCACCACGCCACCACAGACCCCATCACGCCGCCACAGACCCCACCACGCCACCACAGACCCCACCAGGCCACCACAGACCCCACCACGCCACCACAGACCCCATCACGCCGCCACAGACCCCACCACGCCACCACAGACCCCATCACGCCACCACAGACCCCACTCCCTGGACCCCCATTCCAGCGGATCCAAGCTGCATGGAAAGACACCAGTTCGGCGGTTTAAAGGGTTGCATCAGCTCTTCCAAATGGTACGAACCGCAGAATAATACTTATACAGGTGCTCTCTGAACACCACATACCATTGTACAGAGAACTACCAAATTTTCTTCGGTTCCGTCGATGGTCCGATGTTTTTGGTATCTAAAAGTACTATTTTCAATCCTTGGGACACGGAATGGGTTCAGGTACCACACTGTGTTGATTAATAATGTTTATTTCTTTGGCAGAGCTACTATGTTGTGTAAATAAAGCCGTAAACTGAATTTTAAACAAACAAACTAATGTTTATTTATTTTGCAGAGCTACTCTATTGTGTAAATAAAGCCGTAAACAACTGAAACATTTTTAAACAAACAAACAAACAAACAAAAAAATTTCACCGACGTTCATAGATTAATGAAGGTTCGCGGCGCTGTTAAAAATGCGAGTCAAGGGCATTAGTTAATGATTAACATAAATCCAACTTTTTAAAAGATGACTTTAGAAGACAGAATTACATAAACATACGTTGACGTCCGACGAGAAGTTTCAAACATCAAAAAAATGACTTTCTGCTTCGTCACGCTATGATGATGATGATGTGAGTGAGTGAGTGATGAAGCGTGTGTGTGTGTGTGTGTGTGTGTGTGTGTGTGTGTGTGTGTGTGTGTGTGTGTGTGTGTGTGTGTGAGTTAGTGAGTGCGCGCGCGCGCGCGCGCGTGTGTGTGTGTGTGTGTGTGTTAGTGAG
>NC_091558.1:2835538-2838038 GCF_042767895.1 Penaeus vannamei
ACTTTTATAGCAGTGCGATGACATATATGGAATTTCAGATTATTTGTCCTGATGTTGCATAATTTATGTTAGCTATCTCAGAAAATGGAAAATGCCATTTCGGGCAAAGGAAAATATTCTTATTTTAGATTTATTGGTTTTATTAGAGTTCATTTCTGTTTGTTTCAACAGATTAAAAAATAAATCTTGTGGTTGTACATAAAGTATCAAAAACTTTTTTGTTACTAATAGAGTTATTATACATCCTAAACATTTCAGGTGTCAAATAAAATTACAGAAAATACATGAAATGATATCAAAGTGAACAGATATTCCTCAATCAGTCTTTAAAATCAAGTCGTTAGTTGGAATGTAAATAGAACCAGATCAGAGTTAATTCTGGAAAAAAAATATGAATAAATAAACAAATGACAAGATAAAGTAAGGCAAGACATTCTACAATGGAATAAACAATACATATGAAGTGCTTCGTTGTGAGAATGTGAATATCAACAAATGAATGAATTATATTGCACTGCATAATTCATTCATTCTTAAACCCCTGACTACGACTACATAGTCACTTTATAGCCCGTCGGACTACCTTAGGCTAATCACCGAATAATCACTCACTGTCACATCATTTGATCCAAATAACTTGTTTATATAAAAGGGAAAATGAGGAAATTTGCTTGAAAACGAGTGAATAGTTTAAATATTTGATACATACACTTTAAAAAGAAGATTTTAAACAAAGTGAAAATTGAGTACAAAATCAAACCTTGTCCCCAATACTATATAAACCAGTTAAAATACCCATTGATAGTGAAATGGGATTCGAATATCACAATCACTGTTGACAATCTTATAAATTATCATCATTATTTCCTATCCGATTTTGTCATCCTTCTGCATTATTATTCCATGAAAAATCGAGAAAAACAGATTTTCGTTCCTTACGGGATCAACAGGACAAAAGTAAATATATTATATACAAATAAATATATATTGTATGTACGTATGTATATATGTGCATATTTATTCACTTATTCATACACGCACATATATAAATATGTGCGTGTATATGTGTGTATCTATATATACACACACTCATATAAACACACACACACACACACACACACATATATATATACATATATATATATATATATATATATATATATATATATAGAGAGAGAGAGAGAGAGAGAGAGAGAGAGAGAGAGAGAGAGAGAGAGAGAGAGAGAGAGAGAGAGAGAGAGAGAGAGAGAGAGAGACAGAGAGAGAGAGAGCCTTTACCCAAGTGCCTTCAAGCACTGTCCATGAAACAACAGTTGCCTGTTGGCTTTGTGTCTGAAATGTCATACGGCCCAACAGATGAAACAGAGAGAGAAAAATGTTTTGTGTGCTTTTAGGCCTTTACGTGACTTCATTGTCTCCTTTGTATAAACACCAAGTAAATGGGAAGAAAAGTGATTTTAGGAAATGGCACTGATTTCACAGAAAAAGTTTCCTATATCGCTAAACGTCATACGTAACTGTAGCGAATTATTTTATCCTAAAATTATATTATCATCATCTGGTGTATTGATGGAATAGTCGTAGATGTCGGAATATTCAATTTTAGGCCGTTTTGATTAGATTGTCGATCCAAATTTACGGTATGAGTAAACTTTTAGCTACACAGCTTCTAGTTTTGTTTCATATCACTTTTTTGCTTCGGTTTTTGAAGAATCGAAGAATTCATAGGCCATTTTCGCCCGTGCTGATAGCGAGGGATCTGCGAGCGACGGGTTTGTTTTCACCAAGTGGAATGGTGACTCAGACTCCTGACGTCACGTCGAATCGGTAAATATATATATATATATATATATATATATATATATATATATATATATATATATATATATATATACATGTGCATATATGTATACATATATTCATTATAAATATGTATATGATTATAAATATGTATATATGTGTGCGTATGTGTGTGCGTGTGTCTGCGCGCTCACTTTATATAGGCCTATATTCATGTATATATATATATATATATATATATATATATATATATATATATATATACATATATATATATATATATATATATATATATATATATATATATATATATATATATATAGACATATATATATATATAGACATATATATATATATATATATATATATATATATATATATATATATATGTGTGTGTGTGTGTGTGTGTGTGTGTGTGTGTGTGTGTATAAATAGATACATGTGCGTGTAGTATGTATATATATATTTATATATATAACGAGATGCTAGACAAAGAAGATGTGAGTAGGTCAGGTATTAACAATTTTTCCCGTCGTAGTCGGCCGCTCGTTGCAACCTCGAGGGTAAAGATTTTCTGTGATGGGAAAGGCAGAAGTCGAAAATAATAATAATAATAATAATAATAATAATAATAATAATAATAATAATAATAATAATAAAAGAATTAAAAGAAAAAAAATATATATATATATATATATAT
>NC_091558.1:2843038-2850538 GCF_042767895.1 Penaeus vannamei
ATTTTTAATCGGGTTTGAGCCACATTCCCTGCTTGGTCATCGCCCTGCAAGTGGTTCTCGTCATGAAACCACTTCGTAACTGCCCTAAACGTGTGTTATAGGGCAGTTATCCCGCAAATAATATGATTGTTTCTGGTAAAAGGCCAAGGCATAACAACGTACTGATGGGATGACCACTTTTCTAACCATTCGATATATTTGTCTAAAGGTGCTGTCACGCTAACACTTTTTCCGTCAATTTTTTGACAATTTTCTGTAATTCTGTAAATTTTTGAGCGAATTGTCGATTTTCCAGTCAGACGATAATGATCGTTTCCGTCTGAAAACCTTTCCTTCAACTTTTTCAGCCAAGCAGAGTCAAATCAAGAGCTATATTCGAGAATGTTTGTATTGATGTTAAATGAAATTGTCAAAAAAATGACGGAAAAGTGCATTTCCTTGTTTCGCCATTATGCAGGAAGATCTACCCCCCACAGGTCACGTGGTCACTCCTCGCCGTTTCATACATAATACGTCTGTCATATGTGAAAAGTAGATAATAATACAGAATTCGACCATGAAATATGACATATAGGACACTATTCCATATAAACAAATATCTATCCCAAATTGAAATAAATCAATTTGTGAACTAAAAACTCAGTTAATAACATATTCCTCTTTTTATCTCATCCAGCAATGGAGCTTTCTATGTATCTCCGCTGTTATTATTCTCTGTCCTTATTCCTCTTCCTCGGTAAACTGGATCTTCCTCCACAAACAGCTGGACGAACTGGAGGAGACGCTAGCGATGTCGTTTGCCCAATTTTTCCTTGATGACCTTCTGTGATTTATCCGACCTGCACGGAGCCTTCTTCACCGCTCGGCCTATATAGAAGCTACAGGCTACAACAAGGCTACAGGCTACAGCGAGGCTACAGGCTACAGCGAGGCTACAGCGAGGCTACAGGCTACAGCGAAGCTACAGGCTACAGCGAGGCTACAACGAGGCTACAGGCTACAGCGAGGCTACAGGCTACAACGAGGCTACAGGCTACGAGGCTACAGCGAGGCTACAGGCTACAGCGAGGCTACAGGCTACAGCGAGGCTACAGGCTACAGCGAGGCTACAGGCTACAGCGAGGCTACAGGCTACAGCGAGGCTACAGGCTACAACGAGGCTACAGGCTACAGCGAGGCTACAGGCTACAACTAGGCTACAGCGAGGCTACAGGCTACAGCGAGGCTACAGGCTACAGCGAGGCTACAGGCTACAACTAGGCTACAGCGAGGCTACAGGCTACAACGAGGCTACAGGCTACAACTAGGCTACAGCGTGGCTACAGACTACAGCGAGGCTACAACGAGACTACAGCGAGGCTACAGGCTACGAGGCTACAGGCTACGAGGCTACAGCGAGGCTACAGGCTACAGCGAGGCTACAGGCTACTGCGAGGCTACAGGCTACAGCGAGGCTACAGGCTACTGCGAGGCTACAGCGAGGTTACAGGCTACAGCGAGGCTACAGGCTACAACGAGGCTACAGGCTACAGCGAGGCTACAGGCTACAGCGAGGCTACAACGAGGCTACAGCGAGGCTGCAACGAGGCTACAGCGAGGCTACAACGAGGCTACAGCGAGGCTACAACGAGGCTACAGCGAGGCTGCAACGAGGCTACAGCGAGGCTGCAACGAGGCTACAGGCTACAGCGAGGCTACAGGCTACAGCGAGGCTACAGGCTACAGCGAGGCTACAGGCTACAACGAGGCTACAGGCTACGAGGCTACAGCGAGGCTACAGCGAGGCTACAGGCTACAATGAGGCTACAGCGAGGCTACAACGAGGCTACAGCGAGGCTACAACGAGGCTACAGCGAGACTACAGGCTACAGGCTACAGCGAGGCTACAGACTACAACGAGGCTACAGGCTACAACGAGGCTACAGCGAGACTACAACGAGGCTACAGCGAGACTACAACGAGGCTACAGCGAGACTACAACGAGGCTACAGCGAGACTACAACGAGGCTACAGCGAGACTACAACGAGGCTACAGCGAGACTACAACGAGGCTACAGCGAGACTACAACGAGGCTACAGCGAGACTACAACGAGGCTACAGGCTACAGCGAGGCTACAGGCTACAGCGAGGCTACAGGCTACAACGAGGCTACAGGCTACAGCGAGGCTACAGACTACAACGAGGCTACAGCGAGGCTACAGGCTACAATTTTCCAAGGGCTGTTCATGACTACCAGCTGCATTGGTGAACGAGGACGATCGTCATGGGTGTCCTCCGTCCACCTTATCTGCCTGTGTGCCATCGTCCGGGAGATACTCAGCTCGGAGTATATCAGTTAGAGAAATTATTTTCCCACAGCCCATCCTATCACAATCTCTGTTTGCGATTTCAGCTTGCGTTGCGTCCATCCTTAAGTCCATCCTTGGGTCTATTCTGACGTCCATCCTTAAGTCCATCCTTGGGTCTATCTTTACGTCCATCCTTACGTCTATCATTACGTCCATCTTTACGTCCATCCTTAAGTCCATCCTTGGTCCATCTTTGAGTCCATTCTTTACGTCCATCCTTGCGTCCATCTTTACGTCCACCCTTCAGTCCATCCTTGCGTCCATCCTTGCGCCCATCCTTGAGTCCATCTTTACGTCCATCCTTACGTCCATCCTTGCGCCCATCCTTAAGTCCATCCTTGGGTCCATCCTTACGTCCATCCTTACGTCCATCCTTGCGTCCATCCTTAAGTCCATCCTTGCGCCCATCCTTGAGTCCATTTTTACGTTCATCCTTACGTCCATCCTTGCGCCCATCCTTGAGTCCATTTTTACGTCCATCCTTGCGCCCATCCTTGAATCCATCCTTACGTCCATCCTTGCGCCCATCCTTGAATCCATCCTTACGTCCATCCTTGCGCCCATCCTTGAGTCCTTCCCGAAAAAAAGGTGTCAATTGGCAGTCTAGTTTCACCTCGGATTTCCCATGTCACTATGATGTCTTAGAAATCGGTCATATTTTCTTTCTTATTTAGCATATGTAAGAATTAGTTGAGAAATAGATACTCAGGAACAGATTATTCATTTATTTTGAAATTTATTTATTTATTTATTATTATTCATTTATTTATTTATTATGAACAGATTCATTTGCATACGAATATGAAATAAATACTTTTCTTGGTTTTAATTTTCTAGATAGTTCCTTCATCTATAAACAACTGAAGTTCGGGGTAAACAATTAAGCTTTTCACGTACATGTAAATTATTATTTCTTAGTGAATAAAAAAAAATCATAATGTAGAGGTTTGATATGGTAATTTTTTACAGGGAAATTATTACTTCTTAGTGAATAAAAAAATCATAATGTAAAAGTTTGATATGGTAATTATTTACAGGGAAATTATCATTTCTTAGTGAATAAAAAAAATTGATGTTGATGTAAATGTTTAATAATGTAATTTTATATACACCTACGCATATACTATAGCACATAGCATTGACAAATAGAAAGAAAGAAATGGATATATGACAAATAACAGTTGAAAGCCAAAGAGAAGCTACAGTGAGAGGACAGAGAAGTTATAGCGAGAGAAAGAGAGCTACAGGGAGACACAAGAGAGGCTACAGCGAGGTAAATGAGGCTACAAGGAGATAAAAGAAAGGCAATAGCGAGACAAAAAAGAGGCTACCGGGAACCTCCTCTCGGTAGTCTCTCTTTTACCACCCTGTAGCCTCTTTGGCCTCCCTGTAGCCTCTTTTACCACCCTGTAGCCTCTCTATTGTCTCCCTGTAGCCTCTTTTACCACCCTGTAGCCTCTCTCTTGTCTCGCTGTAGCCTCTTTTACCTCTCTGTAGCCTCTCTTTTACCTCCCTGTAGCCTCTCTCTTGTCTCCCTGTAGCCTCTCTTACCTCGCTGTAGCCTCTTTAACCTCTTTGTAGCTTCTTTTACCTCTTTGTAGCCTCTTTTACCTCTCTGTAGCCTCTCTTCTGTCTCTCTGTAGCCTCTTTTACCACCCTGTAGCCTCTCTCTTGTCTCTCTGTAGCCTCTCTTCTGTCTCTAACCGGGGAGCGTACGTAGAAGAATAGATGAATTATTATAAAAATGGAGATAGTGGTGACTGCCATGATGGTGATGATGGTGATGAAATACGATGATAATAAACATTAACATTATTACTACCATTATCATTATCACTGGCATTACTGAGAGACAAAAGTAAAAGAGAAAAAAAATAGAAAGACAAACATATAAATGGAGAGAGAGAGAAAAATAAACAATAGTCCAGTTTAATCACGGAAGTGTGTGGCGTTTTATTTACCAGCGGATTTCCAGTCAGAATATGAAGACAAAAGGAACGCTTGCAACCCTCTCCTCCTCTCCCCCTTCTCCCTCTTCTCTCCCTCTGCCCCGTTCTCCTCCCTCTCCTATCTCCCTTCTCCTCCCAATTCTCCCCCCCACCTTGTCCTCTTTCCTCTATCCCTTCTCTTCTCTCTTCTCCTCCCTTTCCTACCCCCTTCTCCTTCCCCTGTCCTCCCTCATCTATCCTTCTCTTCCCTCTGTTCTTTCTCCCCCCCCCCCCCTGCTCTCTCTCCCCCACCTCCTTCTCTTCCCCTTGTCCTCTTTTCCTTCCCCCAGCCCCCTCTGCTCCCCCTTCCTCCCCTCCTCCTCCTGCCCCTTCTTCTGTCTTTAACCTATCCCCTCCCCTCTCCCCCCCTCTCCCCCCTACCAATGCTAGGTTCCAGGAAGCCACTATGACCCCCTTTAAAGGCTTATAAGGGCTCAGGAGGCTCTTCTTCCTTCTTCCTTCCTCCTTCCTGTCTTTCTTGCCTGCCTCTTCTTAGGTTTCTTTCCCTTCTTCTTCCTTCTACTCCTCTTCGCCCCCTTCCCTCCCTTATAAAGGCTTAGGAGGCTCTTCTTCCTTCCTCCTTCCTTCTTCCTCCTTCCTGTCTTTCTTGCCTGCCTCTTCTTAGGTTTCTCTCCCTTCTCCTTCCTTCTACTCCTCTTCGCCCTCTCCCCCTCACCCTGCCTTCCCCCCACCCCCGTCCCCCCCTTGCGCTTTAAGACAGGCAGACCAGGAAGAAATTTGATGTTTTGGAGGATAATGTAAGCGATATTTTAGGACACAAATAAAATAATAATGATGATGATGATAATGATAATAATAATACAAAAAGTGATAATAACGATAATATAAAAAGTCATAACAATAATGAGAATAACATTCAGATAATACCAATGGTAATTTTAATAATAATAATAATATTTTAAATCACAATAATAAAACAAGAGCAACAATACAAACATGAACAAACATACAATGAAACAGATAAGCAGTATGTATATGATCGTTTTCCACACTACCCCCCTGGCCCCCCTCTTCCTCCTCCCCCTACCCCCTCCCCCCCTTGCACTCTGACGTAGAAACCTCCGGCCTTCAACAAATACAACATTAAAGCAGGAAACGCGCAGTTTGAATTAAGGTTGTTAATCTTAAATAAACAAGGTGGTTTCACGTCCATCACGGGAGATTGCCGCCCAGAACAGCTGGAAGTTTGGCAGTGTGTTCTTGACTGTCAAGGCGTATGGGAAGGGATGTGTACTTTGTCAAGGCGTATGGGAAGGAATGTGTGGTTTGTCAAGGCGTATGTGAAGAAACGCACGCCTTCGATGTATTAAAGATAATTTATCAGATAGAATAGTGAACACTAAACATGCGACACGTAACGAAAATAAGGGAACGTGGAATATAAACAGGTAATTGTTTACCTTACGAACGCACACGCCAGAGAGTAAGTCCCCCTACTTCATGTCACAATTCTTTTAACAGTTTAAGGTACTGTGACTGGGCTTGCAAGAGCACTGTCCGAGGGAGGGTTGACGGGAGGCTCTGACCCCCAACACCCCACGGAAAACATTGTCTTCACCTTGGTATAAAGGTTATAAAGATATAAAGATATAGTTATAGAGTTATAAATATAACTTGGTATAAAGATAGAGTTGAAATCTGGGAGCGCACTGAGTGGACTTGCGCTGTGAGGGGTATTTTCCGCGATTATTTCCCTGTATTCGTGTCTGTAGATTGTTTCTATTACCAGCGACTGTCACTCTTTCTTCTCTACAGGAATATCACCTTCAGCTTACCTTAGCTTAGTGCGTCCACCGTAAAGAATAACCTATAAACACACTCACTGCTTCTCTACGTGAATATCCCCTTCAGCTTACCGTAGCTTGGTGCGTCCACCGTAAAGAATAACCGATTAACACACTCACTGCGCGCTAGAAAATCGTATCAAACGTACACGAAACACAACCGACCTTAACGTACCTACAAATCAAATCTAACTCCCCCATTCGTGACCACGACGTAAGGAACGGTACAGACTAACGTATCCGGAATGGCTCTTACGTCACTTCCCCGCAGATTTATGTAAAAGAAAAGAAAAGAAAAGAAAAGTTTCTGCGTAATATACAGTACATAGTGTAAATCATGGTTTCTGCTTCCTATACAGTACATACTTGTAATCATGGGTCACCAAAACGCAGGCGGCGTGGTGACATGACCTGAGTTCACGAGCGGCGGAGGCACGAGGTTGTAGGAAGGGGCGTGGCGGTGTCAATGGGTATAAGCCGCCTCCCTCCTGACGCAGCAGCATAGGTGGGTAAGGGCGATGACCTAAAGACAAAGGCAGCTTTGGGCTACTCCGAAAAAATAGAAAAAGAGAAATCAAATAAGAATAAGTAGAATTAAAAAGAAAATGGAAGAACAGAAAT
The DNA here is from genome assembly GCF_042767895.1 of Penaeus vannamei. Lineage (NCBI taxonomy): Eukaryota > Metazoa > Arthropoda > Malacostraca > Decapoda > Penaeidae > Penaeus > Penaeus vannamei. The sequence goes on from NC_091558.1 coordinate 2,849,802, forward strand.
CAATAAGAATAAGTATAATTAAAAGAAAAAAAATAGGAAAAGAGAAATCAAATAAGAATAAGTAGAAATAAAACAAAAACAAAAATAGAAAAAGAGAAATCAAATAAGAATAAGAAGAATTAATAGAAAAAAAAATAGAAAAAGAGAAATCAAATAAGAATAAGTAGAATTAAAAGATAAAAAATGATAAAGAGAAATCAAATAAGAATAAGTAGAATTTTAAAAAAATAGAAAAAGAAAAATCAAATAAGAATAAGTAGAATTAAAAGAAAAAAAATAGAAAAGGAGGAATCAAATAAGAATAATTAGAATTAAAAGAAAAAAAAATAGAAAAAGAGAAATCAAATAAGAATAAGTAGAATTAAAAGAAAAAAAAAGAAAAAGAGAAATCAAATAAAAAATAAGTAGAATTACAAAAAAAGGTCAACTAGGCTGCCAAGTCAATGGTAAAGTGTCATCAGCAAGTGTCGTTAGGAACTTTGAGGAATAAGTAAAGTGACTCACACTCGTAGAAGCAGAGGCACGGTGGTGGTGGCCCAGAGCGTGGCACTGGACGGATAAATATAGGACAACTAGGACCAGGAGCCATAAAGGACAGGAAGGAAGGAAGACCGGAGGGAGGGACGGAAGGGAGGAGGAGGAGGAGGAGAGAATTAGGGCATAAGAGGAACGGAAAGACAGAGACGAGGGACGGGAGAGGAGGAAAAGAGGGAGAGGAAGAAAGGAAGAGAGGGAAG